>NC_045618.1:147909907-148087453 GCF_009829155.1 Mustela erminea
AGGAGAAAGCAAAGCACTGAACTCATGGCTTTCTCCCCATGATTCATTAGTCTTGCAGTTAATTTAATTTGTTGGTTATTTTTTTTTTCAATTTTTTTTCTTCTGCTGCTAAAGTTTTTTTTTTAATTTTATCATTTTCTTTTTTAACGTTTTAAACTAGTTTATCTAATATATATATTTTTTCTTTTTATATTTTTTCTTTATTCGTTTTATTTTTTTAATTGTTTCTTTTTTTTTTTTCTGAACCTCTTTTTATCTCCTTTCTCTCCCCTCATGATTTGGGGTCTCTTCTGATTTGGTTAAAGTGTATTTTCCTGGGGTCTTTGCCACCCTTTAAGGATTTTAGTTGCTATCTCATATACTCTTATCTGGACAAAAAGACAAGGTGGAAAAATTCACCACAAAAAAAAGAACAAGAGGCAGTACCAAAGGCTAGGGACCTAACCAATACAGACATTGGTAATGTGTCAGATCTAGAGTTCAGAATGACGATTCTCAAAGTTCTAGCCGGGTTCGAAAAAGGCATGGAATATTGGAGAAACCCTCTCAGGAGATATAAAAGCCCTTTCAGGATAAATAAAATAACTAAAATCTAACCAAGTTGAAATTTAAAAAAAAAGATATTAATGAGGTTCAATAAAAAATGGAGACTCTCACTGCTAGGAAAAATGAGGCAGAAGAATGAATTAGTAATATAGAAGACCAAATGACAGAGAATAATGAAGCTGAGCAAAAGAGAAACAAAGAGCTACTGGACCACGAGGGGAGAATTCGAGAGATAAGTGACACCATTAGATGAAACAACATTAAAATAATTGGGATTCCAGAAGAAGAAGAAAGAGAGAGGGGAGCAGAAGGTATACTGGAGAGAATTATTGGAGAGAATTTCCCTAATATGGCAAAGGGAACAAGCATCAAAATCCAGGAGGTGCAGAGAGCCCTCTTCAAAATCAACAAGAATAGATCCACATCCCGTCACCTAATAGTAAAATTTACAAGTCTTAGTGATAAATAGAAAATCCTGAAAGCAGCCCGGGAGAAGAAGTCTGTAACATACAATGGTAAAAATATTAGATTGGCAGCAGACTTATCCACAGAGACATGGCAGGCCAGAAAGACTGGCATGATATATTCAGAGCAGTAAATGAGAAAAACATGCAGCCAAGATAACTATGTCACTGAAAATAGAAGGAGAGATAAAAAGCTTCCAGGACAAACAAAAACTGAAAGAATTTGCAAACAACAAACCAGCTATACAGGAAATATTGAAAGGGGTCCTCTAAACAAAGAGAGAGCCTTAAAGTGGTAGATCAGAAGGAACAGAGACAATATACAGGAACAGTCACCTTACAGGCAATACAATGGCATTAAATTCATATCTCTCAATAGTTACCCTGAATGTTAATGGCCTAAATGCCGCAATAAAAAGACACAGGGTATCAGAATGGTTGTCAAACTGTGGAAAGAATCAAGATGCCCTTCAACAGATAAATGGATAAGGAAGATGTGGTCCATATACACTATGGAGTGTTATGCCTCCATCAGAAAGGACAATCTTGATATTCAAGATTGATAAAGAACTTACCAGACTGAATACCCAAAAAGCAAATAACCCAGTCAAGAATGGGCAGAAGGCATGAGTAGACACTTCTCCAGAAGACATACAACTGGCCAACAGACACATGAGAAAATGCTCCACATCTCTTGTCACCATGGAAATATAAATCAAAACCACAATGAGATATTACCTCTCATGAGTTAAAAAGGCTAAAATTAACAATACAGGGAAGAACAAATGTCAGAGAGGATGTGGAGAAAGGGGAACCCTTTATGCTGTAGGTGGAATGCAAGTTGATACAGCCACCTTGGACAACAGTGTCTAGATTCCACAAAATTTAAAAACAGAACTACCCTATGACTCAGCAATTGCTCTACTAGGTATTTACCCTGAAGATACAGACGTAGTGTAAAAAGAGGTACATGTACCACAATCTTCATAGGAATAATGTCCACAATAGTGAAACTGTGGAAGGAACTGAGATGTCCTTCCACATATGAATAAATTAAGAAGATGTGGTCCATATATACAATAGAATATTACTCAGTCATCAGAAAGGATGAATACCTACCATTTCATCAACTTGGATGGAACTGAAGGGTGTTATGTCAAATTGAATAAGTCAGGCAGAGAAAGATAATTATGCTATGGTTTCAATTCTATGTGGAACATAAAGAATAGTGAGGAGGACCACAGGGAAAGACAATTCTCATATGGTTTTACTTACTTGTGGAGAATAAGGAATAACACAGAAGATATTAAAAGTTTAAAGGAAAACTAATGTAACTGACTCTTTTGTGTTTATTTTTATTTTCTTTCTTTTTTTTTTTTTTTTTTTGCATGTTAGTATATTTGTCTTCCTGTTACAACTAAGTTTCTAAGTCAGAGTCTGAATGGGGAGGCATGGAATAATATCAAGGAGGCTCCCTTGGGGAAACTGCTCTATGGAGAGGAAACCCCAGACCCTGACAGGAAACCTCCCATAGCTTCCATCTTCAGTGGCTACTGGAGCTTAAGGACAGAATTGGTAAGTAGTGTGCACCTTCTGCTGGTCTGATACCATTGTAGTTTGAGGTTTGTGTCTGGGCTCACACTGATGTCCCCTCACTGTGTCTTTCAAAAAGTAAGACACGGCTGTGTCCTCGGCTGTCAGGCTGTTCATCTGCAGATAGAGCATGTTCATGCTTTTGTCTCTGGAGATGGTGAATCGGCCCTTCACTGAGTCCACGTAGCTTGTCCTACTTCCATCATAGCTAATACCTGCGACCCACTGCAGCCCCTTCCCTGGAGCCTGGTGGACCCAGCTCATGCTGTAGTCACTGAAAGTGAACCCAGAGGCTGCACAGGAGAGTCTCAGAGACCCCACTCCCAGGCTTCACCAGTTCTCCCCCAGATTCCACCAGCTGCACCTCACACTGGACACCTACAGACACAAGACACCCTAGTCAGGAAACTGTCACACACCCGTGGATTCTTTTGCTCATATCCACTCACATACTCAATGTCTCTTGTTCTCCAGCAATTGCCTTTTAAAAGAAAAACAAGTACAAACTCCATGGTGAGTTCTCTTGTTATGTCTCCAGCCAAGTACAAACTCCATGGTGAGTTCTCTTGTTATGTCCTGATCAGTGAATGTGGACACGTGGAAATCCCTGGACTGGGGCTCCTCTTCCAACTGCATGGTCCGGGCTGGGCTGTTTTATTCAGTGGAAGGAAGACCCTATTTGCATGTCCTCTGAGTATATAGTTAGATCCAGACATAGGTTCAGTTCTTTACAAGTTAAATACAAAGATTGCATTGTTTGTGGATCACTTCATTTAGATGGCACTTTGACAATATGCAGTATTCTTTTTTGTTTGTTTGTTTAAAAATGCATTTATTGGGTGCCTGGGCAACTCAGTGGGTTAAAGTCTCTGCCTTTGGCTCAGGTCACGATCCTGGATTCCAGGGATCAAGCCCCCAAATGGGCTTTCTGTTGGCCCGGAGAGTCTGCTTCACCCCCCAGCCCCGTCTGCCTTACTGACTACTTGTGATCTCTGTCAAATAGATAAATAAAATCTTTAAAAAATGCATTTATATGGACCCTCAACTCTATGGTCAAATAATCTTCGTCAAAACAGGAAAAAATATACAGTGGAAAAAAGAGAGTCTCTTCAATAAATGGTGCTTGGAAAATTGGGAAGCTATATGTAGAAGAATAAAACTCGACCATTCTCTTACACCGTACACAAAGATAAACTCAAAATGGATGAAAGACCTCAACATGAGACAGGAATCCATCAGAATCCTAGAGGAGAACATAGGCAGTAATCTCTTCGATATCAGCCACAGCAACTTCTTTCAAGATATGTCTCCAAAGGCAAAGGAAACAAAAGCGAAAATGAACTTTTGGGACTTCATCAAGATCAAAAGCTTCTGCACAGCCAAGGAAACAGTCAAGAAAATAAAGAGGCAACACACGGAATGGGAGAAGCTATTTGCAAATGACAGTACAGACAAAAGGTTGATATCCAGGATCTATAAAGAACTCCTCAAACTCAACACACACAAAACACACAATCATATCAAAAAATGGGCAGACGATATGAATAGACACTTCTCCAATTGAGACATACAAATGTCTATCAGACACATGAAAAAATGTTCATCATCAGTAGCCCTCAGGGAGATTCAAATTAAAACTACATTGAGATATCATCTTACACCAGTTAGAATGGCTAGAATTAGCAAGACAGGAAACAACATGTGTTGGAGGGGATGTGGAGAAAGGGGAACCCTCTTCCACTGTTGGTGGGAATGCAAGTTGGTGCAGCCTCTTTGGAGAACAGTGTGGAGATTCCTCAAGAAATTAAAAATAGAACTTCCCTATGACCCTGCAATTGCACTCCTGGATATTTACCCCAAAGATACAGATGTAGTGAAAAGAAGGGTCATCTGTACCCCAATGTTTATACCAGCAATGGCCACGGTCGCTAAACTGTGGGAAGAACCAGATGCCCTTCAACGGACGAATGGATAAGGAAGATGTGGTCCATATACACTATGAAGTATTATGCCTCCATCAGAAAGGGCAGAAACGTTTGTAGCAACATGGACAGGACTGGAAGAGATGATGCTGAGTGAAATAAGTTAAGCAGAGAGAGTCAATTATCATATGGTTTCACTTATTTGTGGAGCATAATAAATAGCATGGAGGACATGGAGAGGTAGAGAGGAGAAGGGAGTTGGGAGAAATTGGAAGGGGATGTGAACCATGAGAGACTATGGACTCTGAAAAACAATCTGAGGGTTTTGAAGTGGCGGGGGGTGGGAGGTCGTGGTACCAGGTGGTGGGTATTATAGAGGGCACGGATTGCATGAAGCACTGGGTGCAGTGCAAAAATAATGAATACTGTTATGCTGAAAATAAAAAAAAATAAATTAAAAAATTATATTTGTTTATTTAAATGTCTTTTTAGGGTTCAGAATTCATTGTTTCTGCTCCACACCCAGTGGTCCATGCAATAAGTGCCCTCCACAATACTCAACACCAGATTCACCCAACCTCCCACCCTCTCCCCTGCAAACCCCTCAGTTAGTTCCTCTGAGTCCACAGTTTCTCATGGTTTGTCTCCCCTCCAATTCTCCCAACTCCTTTCTCCTCTCCAGCTCCCCATGTCCTTTGTGTAATTCCTTATGATCCACAAATAAATGAAACCATATGATGATTGACTCTCTCTTTTTGACTTATTTCACTCAGCATAATCTCTTCCAGTCCCATCCATTTTGATACAAATGTTGGGTATTCATCCTTTCTGATGGAGGCTTAATATCCATAGTATGTATGAACCACATCCTCCTTATCAATTCATCCATTGAAAGCCATCTTGGTTCTTTCCACAATTTGACGACCGTGGCCATTGCTGCTATGAACATTGAGGTACAGATGGTCCTTTTCATTACTAGATATATATACTTTGGGTAAATACCTAGTAGTGCAATTTCAGGGTCATAGTGAAGCTCTATTTTAATTTCTGTTTTTTTTTTTTTAATTTTTTCAATTCATTTATTTTCAGAAAAACAGTATTCATTATTTTTTCACCAAAATTGAACCAGGAAGAAATCAACAACCTGAATAAACCGAAATCTAATAACGAGATTGAAGCAGTGATCAAAAACCTCCCAAAATACAAGAGCCCAGAACCTGAGGGATTCCCTGGGGAATTCTACCAAACATTCAAAGAAGAAATAACACTTATTCTTGTGAAGCTGTTTCAAAATATTGAATCAGAAGGAAAACTTCCAGACTCTTTCTATAAAGCAGCATTACTCTGATCCCCAAACTCGGCAAAGACCCTACCAAAAAGGAGAATTTTAGACCAATATCACTGATGAATATGGATGCTAAGATTCTCAACAAGATCCTCGCCAACAGGATCCAACAGAACATTAAAAAAATTATCCACCATGATCAGGTGGGATTCATCCCTGGGCTACAAGGATGATTCAACATTCGCAAATCAATGTGATACAACAAATTAATATGAGAAGAGAGAAGAACCACATGGTCCTCTCAATTGATGCAGAAAAAGCATTTGACAAAATGCAGCACCCGTTCCTGATTAAAACTCTTCAAAGTATAGGGATAGAGGGAACATTCCTGAACCTCATCAAATCTATCTATGAATGACCCACAGCAAATATCATCCTCAATGGGAAAAAGCTTGCAGCCTTCCCGTTGAGATCAGGAACAAGACAAGGATGCCCACTCTCACCACTCTTGTTCAACATAGTATTAGAAGTCCTAGCAACAGCAATCAGACAACAAAGAGAAATAAAAGGTATCCAAATTGGTAATGAAGAAGTCAAACTCTCTGTCGTCGCAGATGACATGATTCTTCATATGGAAAACCCAAAAGACTCCACCCCCAAACTACTAGAACTCATATGGCAATTTCTGTTTCTTATTAACATAAAATGTATTATTAGCCCCAGGGATACAGGTCTGTGAAGCTCTTTTAATTTCTTAAGGAATCTCCACACTGTTTTCCAAAGTGGCTGCACCAGCTTGCATTCCCACCGATAGCATAAGAGGGTTCCCCTTGCTACACATTTTCTCCAACACTTGTTGTTTAATGTCTTGTTAATTTTGGCCATTCTAAGTGGTGTAAGTGGTATCTCAGTGTGGTTTTGATTTGAATCTCCCTGATGGCTAGTGATGATGAATATTTTTCCATGTGTCTGATAGCCATTTGTATGTCTTCATTAGAGAAGTGTCTGTGTTCATGTCTTCTCCCCATTTTTTAAATTTATTTTTTATTTATTTTCAGCATAACAGTATTCATTATTATTGTACCACACCCAGTGCTCCATGCAATCCATGCCCTCTATAATACTCACCATCTGTTACCCCGACCTCCCACCCCCCAACCCTTTAAAACCCTCAAATTGTTTTTGAGAGTCCATAGTCTCTCATGGTTCACCTCCCCTTCCAACTTACCCCAACTCCCTTCTGCTCTCTAACTCCCCATGTCCTCCACGCTATTTGTTATGCTCCACAAGTAAGTGAAACCATATGGTAATTGTCTCTCTCTGCTTAACTTACTTCACTCAGCATAATCTCTTCCAGTCCCGTCCCTGTTGCTACAAAAGTTGGGTATTCGTCCTTTCTGATGGAGGCATAATACTTCATAGTGTATATGAACCACATCTTCCTTATCCATTCGTCCGTTGAAAGGCATCTGGTTCTTTCCATAGTTTGGCGACCGTGGCCATTGCTGGTATAAACATTGGGGTACAGATGGCCCTTCTTTTCACTATGTCTGTATCTTTGGGGTAAATACCCAGGAGTGCAATTGCAGGGTCATAGGGAAGTTCTATTTTTAATTTCTTGAGGAATCTCCACACTGTTCTCCAAAGAGGCTGCACCAACTTGCATTCCCACCAACAGTGGAAGAGGGTTCCCCTTTCTCCACATCCCCTCCAACACATGTTGTTTCCCGTGTTGTTAATTTTGACCATTCTAACTGGTGTAAGTTGATATCTCAATGTGGTTTTAATTTTAATCTACCTGAGGGTTAGTGATGATGAACATTTTTTCATGTGTCTGATAGCCATTTGTGTGTCTTCATCAGAGAAGTGTTTAGTCATATCTTCTGCCCATTTTTTTATATGATGGCCTGTTTTGTGTGTGTTGATTTTGAGGAGTTCTTTATAGATCCAAAGTCAATGTACAGAAATCAGATGTTTCTTTATACAGTAATAATGAAAACACAGAAAGGGAAATTAGAGTATTGATTCCATTTACTGTAGCACCAAGAACCATAGGATATCTGGGAATAAACCTAACCAAAGAGGTAAAGGATCTGTACTTGAGGAACTACAGAACACTTATGAAAGAAATTAAAGAAGACACAAAAAGATGAGAGACCATTCCATGCTCTTGGATCAGATGAATAAACATTGTTAAAATGTCTATACTGGGGCGCCTGGGTGGCTCAGTGGGTTAAGCCGCTGCCTTCGGCTCAGGTCATGATCTCAGGGTCCTGGGATCGAGCCCCGCATCGGGCTCTCTGCTCAGCAGGGAGCCTGCTTCCCTTCCTCTCTCTCTGCCTTCCTCTCTCTCTGCCTGCCTCTCCATCTGCTTGTGATTTCTCTCTGTCAAATAAATAAATAAAATCTTTAAAAAAAAATGTCTATACTGCCTGGAGCAATCTATACTTTTAATGCTATTCTCATCAAAATTCCACCTGTATTTTTCAAAGAGCTGGAGCAAATAATCCTAAAATTTGTATGGAATCAGAAGAGACCCCGAATCATTAAGGAAATGTTGCAAAACAAAAATAAAATGGGGGGCATCACTAACTTATTTCAAGCTTTACTACAAAGCTGTGATCACCAAGACAGAATGGTACTGGCATAAAAACAGACACATAGACCAGTGGAACAGAGTAGAGAGCCCAGATATGGACCCTCAAGTCTATGGGTAAATAATCTTCGACAAAACAGGAAAAAATATACATTGGAAAAAAGACAGTTTCTTCAATAAACTGTGCTGGGAAAACTGGGCAGCTATATGTAGAAGAATGAAGCTCAACCATTCTCTTACACCGTACACAAAGATAAACTCAAAATCGATAAAAGAAATCAACGTGAGACAGGAATTGATCAGAATCCTAGAGGAGAACATAGGCAGTAATCTCTTCGATAACAGCCACAGAAACTTCTTTCAAGATATGTCTCCAAAGGCAAAGGAAAGAAAAGCAAAGATGAACTTTTGGGACTTCATCAAAATCAAAAGCTTCTGCACAGCAAAGGAAACAGTCAAGAAAACAAAGAGGCAACCCATGGAATGGGAGAAGATATTTGAAAATGACAGTACAGACAAAAGATTGATATCCAGGATCTATAATGTATTCATTATTTTTTCACCACACCCAGTGCTCCATGCAATCCGTGCCCTGTATAATACCCACCACCTGGTACCCCGACCTCCCAACCCCCGTCCCTTCAAACCCCTCAGATTGTTTTTCAGAGTGCATAGTCTCTCATGTTTCACCTCCCCCTTCCAATTTCCTGCAACTCCTTTCTCCTCTCTAACTCCCCTTGTCCTCCATGCTATTTGTCTCCCCATTTTTTTTACATGATTATCTCTCTAGTGTATGTTGAGGAGTTTTTTATAGATCTTTGATATCAGCCTTTTGTCTGTATTGTCATTTGTGAATATTTTCTCGCATTCTGTGCATTGCCTCTTTCTTTTGTTGACCATTTCCTTTGCTGTGCAGAAGTTTTTGATCTTGATGAAGTTATAAAAATCCATTTTTGCTTTTGTTTCCTTTGCCTTTGGAGACATGCCTTGAAAGGAGTTGCTCTGACTGATATTTAGGAGGTTACTGCCTATGTTCTCCTATATAATTCACTTATTTTTTTAAATAATTCTATTTAATTTTTTAACTTTCAAGATTTCTTTTCAATGCACCTGAATTCATTGTTTATGTACCATGCCAAGTGTTCCATGGAATATGTGCTTCCATAATACCCACCTAACAGGATCACAAAATCATCCACCCCCTGCCACTTCAAAACCCTCAGATTGTTTCTCAGAGTCTACAGTTCCTCATGATTAATCTCCCCCTCCAATTTCCCCTAACTCCTTTCTCCTCCCCAGTTCCCCATGTCCTCAGTGTTATTTCTTATGCTCCACAAATACGTGAAACCATATGATAATTGGCTCTTTCTGCTTGACTTATGTCACTCAGCATCATCTCTTCCAGTCCTGAAAATGTTGATACAAAAGTTGGGTATTCATCCTTTCTGAAGGAGCCATAACACTCCATAGTGTGTATGGGCCACATCTTCCTTATCCATTCATCCATTGAAGGACATCTTGGTTCTTTCCACAGTTTGATGACTGTAGCCATTGCTGCTATGAACATTAAGGTATACATGGCCCTTCTTTTCACTACATCTGTATTTTGGGGGTAAATACCCAGCAGTGCAATTGCAGGGTCATAGGGAAGTTCTATTTTTAATTTCTTAAGGAATCTCCACACTGTTCTCCTAAGTGGTTGCACCAACTTGCATTCCCACCAACAGTGTAAGAAGGTTCCCCTTTCTCCACATTCTCTCCAACACTTGTTTACTCTCTTGTTAATTTTGGACATTCTAACTGGTATACGGTGGTATCTCAGTGTGGTTTTGATTTGAATCTCCCTGATGGCTAATGATGATAAGTATTTTTCCATGTGTCTGTTAGCCATTTGTGTGCTTCATTGGAGAAGAGTCTGTTCTTGTCTTCTGCCCATTTTTTGATGTGATTATCTGTTTTTTGTGTGTTGAGTTTGAGGAGTTCTTTATAGATCTTGGATATCAGTCCTTTGTCTAACGTCATTTGCAAATATGTTATCCCACCCCATGGTTTGCCTCTTTGTTTTGTTGAGTGTTTCCTTTGCTATACAGAAGCTTTTGATATTGACAAAGTCCCAAGAGTTCATTTTCGTTTTTATTTCCTTTGCCTTTGGAGACATGTCTTGAAAGAAGTTGTGGTGGCTGATGAAATAGAGGTTAATGCCTATGTTGTCTTCTGGAATTTTGATAGATTCCTGCCTCACACTGAGGCCTTTTATCTACTTACAGTTTATTGTTGTGTATGGTGTAAGATAATGGCCAAGTTTCATTCTTCTACATATAGCTGCCCAGTTTTCCCAGCACCATTTATTGAAGAGACTGTCTTTTTTCCACTGTATATTTTTTCCTGCTTTGTCAAAGATGATTTGCCCATTGAGTTGAGGGTCCACATCTGGGCTTTCTACTCTGTTCCACTGCTCTATGTGTCTGTTTTTATGCCAGTACCATGCTGTCTTGGTGATCACAGCTTTGTAGTAGAGCTTGAAATCAGGTAATGTGATGCCCCCCGTTTTATTTTTGTTTTGCAACATTTCTTTAACGATTCAGAGTCTCTTCTGATTCCATACAAATTTTTGGATTATTTGCTTCAGCTATTTGATGAATACTGGTGAATTTTGATCAGGATAGCATTAAAAGTATAGATTACTCTAGGCAGTATAGACATTTTAACACTGTTTATTCTTCCATTCCATGAGCATGGAATATTTCTCCACCTCTTTGTGTCTTCCTCAATTTGTATCATAAGGGTTCTGTAGTTATGAGTACAGATGATTTACTTCTTTGGTTTGGCTTATTCCTAGGTGTCTTAGGTTTTGTTGCAATTGTGAATGGGATCAGTTCCTTCTCTCCTCTTTCTTAAGTCACAATTCTTAGTGTATAGAAATGCCACTTATCTCTCTGCATTCATTTTACATCCTGCCATGTTGGTGAACTGCTGTATGAAATCTTTCAATGTTGGGGTGGAGTCTTTTGGGTTTTCCACAGAAAATATTATGTCATCTGCAAAGAGAGAGAGTTTGATTTCTTCTATGCCATGTTGGAATCCTTTTATTTCTATCTGTTGTCTGATTGCTATTGCTGGGACTTCTAGTACTATGATCAGCAATAGTGGTAAAAGTGGGCATCCATGTTGTGTTTCTGACCTTAAGGGAAAAACTCTCTGTTTTTCTACATTAGGACTGATATTTGCTCTGGGTATTTGTAGATGGCTTTTATTCTATTGAAGGTATGTTCTTCCATCCCTTTACTTTGAAGAGTTTTAATCAGGAATGGATGTTGTATTTTGTCAAATGCTTTTTCTGATTGTATTGAGAGGGTTAATGGTTCTTCTCTCTTCTTTTGTCAATGTGATCTCTTAAGTCCTTTGTTTTGCAAATATTGAGATATCTTTACATACCAGGAATAAACCCCATTTGGTCCTGGTGAATAATCCTTTTAAGTACTATTGGATGGAGCACTGGGCATGGTGCATAAACAGTAAATCTTGGAACACTGAAAAAAATTTTAAAAAAAAAGTTGTGACTCCCAGCAAAAAACAAAAAACAAAAAACAGCCAACCAACCAACTGACCAAACAAATGAACAAACAAAAAATAAATGGTGAATTAAAAAAAGAATGTACTGTTGTATCCTCTTGATTAGTATCTTGGTGAGTGGTGTGGGAAACAGAGGCAGAAGAAAATAATTAAATTCCTTACTTACTGACAAGCCCTTGAAACAGACAAAGTGGATCTCCTCTAGGGACTTAACTGCCCTCACCTTGAGGTTTTGCAAAGGACAATCCTACCCTGACTATCCCCCTACCTTGACAGGTAAGGTCAAGATCCTGTAAGTCTACTTTAACAATTCCTTTAGGAATCTTTATCTCTAAACCTCCAAGATAGTGTCGGAATCATTCACAAGCATATGACCCACTGATATACATCTAAAGGGTCCCACGAGAAGATTTTTACTACTGGTAATAAATAACCTTTCTCCCAACAATAGCTAGCCCCTCAAGGTCCTAGAGACCTTGTTTCCAAAATTCCTTAGAAAATTCTTAATCCTTTTTGTTCTCACTCACCACCGAGTCCACCCCTACTCTGCCTTTAAAAACTCTGACTGTAATCTGGTTCGGGGTCCAAGTCCCTACTCCACTGTGTAGGGTATACTTGGGCCCAAGCTTAAGCTTGTCAAATAAACCATCATGTGATTACATCGGTTTTGGCTCCTTGGTGGTCTCTCAGACACAAAAACTCGGGCATAACAGTGAGTATTTTGACATTCATGTTCTGCATCCATTGGTCTGTAATTCTCCTTTTTGATGAGGCCATTGTCTGATTTTGAGATCACTGTGATGTTGGCATCTTAGAAGAAGTTCAGAAGTTTTCCTTTTAGTTTTTGAAACAGTTTCAGTAAAATGGGTATGATTTCTTCCTTGAATGTTTGGTAGAATTCCCCTGGAAGTCATCTAGCCCTGGACTCTTGTTTTTGATTACTGCTTCAGTGTCCTTGATGGCTGAGTTTCTGTCCATATATTCTGCTTCTTCCTGTTTCAGTATTGGTAGTTTATTAGTTTCTAAGAATGCACCCATTTCTTCCAGCTTGCCTAATTTGCTGGCATATAGTGGATCATAATATGTTCTAACAATTTTCTGCATTTCCTTGGTGTTCATAGTGAGAAAAACTAAGAGTATGCTCAGGGAATGGGAGAAGATATTTGAAATGACATTATAGATAAAGAGTTGGTATCAAAGATCTATAAATAACCCTGCTGTGCAGAAGCTTTTGATCTTGATGAAGTCACAAAAGTCCATATTCACTTCTGTATTCTTTGCCTTTGGAAACACATGTTGAAAGTAATTGATATGGCTGATGTCAAAGAGGTTACTGCCTATGTCCTCATCTAGGATTTTGATAGACTCCTGCCTCACATTGAGGTCTTTTATCCATTTCGAGTTTATCTTTGGGTATAGTATAAGAGAATGGTCTAGAGTCATTTTTCTATACATATCTGTCCAGTTTTCCCATCACCATTTATTGAAGAGACTGTCCTTTTTTCCATTGGATGTTTTTTCCTGCTTTGTCGAATATTACTTAACCATAGAGTTGAGGATCCATATCTGGACTCTCTACTCTGTTCCACTGGTCTGTGTCTGTTTTTCTGTAGGTACCATGCTGTCTTTGTGACCAAAACATTGCAGTAAAGCTTGAAATCAGGCAACATAATGACCCCAGCTTTGTTTTTCCCTTTTTAAAAATTTCCTTAGCAATCCGGGGTCTCTTCTGGTTCCATTCAAATTTTAGGATTATTTGTTCCAACACTTTGAAAAATGCCTGCCGAATTTTGATTGGGATGGCATTGAAAGTGTAGATTCCTCTGGGTGGTATAGACATTTTAACAATGTTTATTCTTCTGATCCATGACCATGAAATGTTTTTACCTCTCTTTGTGTCTTTTTCAATTTCATTCATAAGTGTTCTGTAGCTTCTTGAATACACATCCTTTAGCACTTTAGTTAAGGTTTATTCCCAGGTTTCTTATGGTTCTTGTGCCATAGCAAGTGAAATTGATTCTCTGATTTCCCTTTCTGTATTTTCATTGTTAGCGTATAAGAAAGCCACTGATTTCTGTACACTGACTTTGTATCCTGCCACATTGCTGAATTGATGTATGAGTTCTAGTAGTTTGGGGTTAGAGTCTTTGGGTTTTACACATAAAGTGTCATGTCATCTGAGAAAAGAGAGGGTTTGACTTCTTTTTTTGGCAATACAAGTACATTTTATTTTGTTGTTGTTGTTGTCTCATTGCTGTTGCTAGGACTTCTAGTACTATGTTGAATAAGAGTGGAGAGAGTGGGCATACTTGTCATGTTCCTGATCTCAAGTCAAAGGCTGTCAGCGCTTCCCCATTGAGAATGACAATTGCTAAGGTCTTTTAAGATTTTTTTTTTTAAATATTTTATTTCAGAGTCCATAGTCTCTCATGATTCACCTCCCCCTCCAATTTACCCCAACTCCCTTCTTCTCTCCAACACCCCTTGTCCTCCAAGATATTTGTTATGCTCCACAAGTAAGTGAAACCATATGATAATTGACTCTCTCTGCTTGACTTATTTCACTCAGCATAAAAAAAAAAAACAATCTGAGGGGTTTGAAGTGGCGGGGGGGTGGGAGGTTGGGGTACCAGGTGGTGGGTATTATAGAGGGCACGGATTGCATGGAGCACTGGGTGTGGTGAAAAAATAATGAATACTGTTTTTCTGAAAATAAATAAATTAATTTATAAAAAATATTTTATTTATTTTTAAAAAATATTTTCAGTGTTCCAGAATTCATTGTTTATGCACCACACCCAGTGCTCCATGCAGTATGTGTCCTCCATAATACCCACCACCAGGCTCACCCAACCTCCCATCTCCCACAATGAAGAAGCATCTTTCATGACAGCAGCCCTCAAAATAAAACTGGGGTAGCAGTTCTCATATCAGATAAAGTAAATTTTAAACTAAATACAGTAGTCAGAGATAATGATGGACACTACATCATTTGTAAAGTGTCTATACACCAAGAAGATCTAACAATTACAAATATTTGTGCCCCCAATATGGGAGCAGCCAATTGCATAAGACAACTGTTAATCAAGATAAAGAGTCATATTGATATGAATACATAAGTAGGGGATCTTAACATGCCACTCTCAGTAATAGACAAAACATCCAAGCAGAAAATCAATAAAGAAAAGAGAGCATTGAATGAAATATTGGACCAGATGAACCAGATCAATATATACAGAACATTCCACCCTCAAACAACAGAATACTCATTCTTCTCAAGTGCACATGGAACTTTCTCCAGAATAGACAACATTCTGGGTCACAAATCAGAGCTCAACTGATACCAAAAGATGGAGATTATTCCCTGTATATTCTCAGACCACAACGCTTAGAAACTGGAACTCAATCACAAGAAAAAGTTCAGAAGGAATACAAACATCTGGAAAATAAAGACCACCCTGCTTAAGAATGCTTGCATCAAATAGGAAGTCAAAGAAGAACTTAAACAATTCGTGGAAACCAATGAAAATGATGACACTTTGGTCCAAAACGTATGGGATACAGCCAAGGCAGTCCTAAGGGGGAAATACATAGCCACCCAAGACTCCCTCAAAAAAAAAAAAATCCAGAACACACTAGCTGTTTTTACATCTTAAATAACTAGAGAATCAACAACAAATTAAGCCAACTCCACACACAAGAAGGGAAGTAATCAAAAGTAGAGCAGAGATCAATGAGATGGAAACTAGAGATATAGTAGAATGCATCAGTGATACTAGAACATGTTTTTTTGTTTTGTTTTGTTTTGTTTGAATCAATAAGATCGAAAAACCACTGGCCAATCTAATCCAGAAGAAAAGAGAGAGGACTCAATTTAATAAAATTATGAATGAAAAGGGAGAGATCAGGGCACCTGGGTGGCTCAGTGGGTTAAGGCCTCTGCCTTCGGGTCAGGTCATGATCTCAGGGTCCTGGAATTGAGTCCCACATCAGGCTCTCTGCTCAGCAGGGAGCCTGCTTCCTCCTCTCTCTCTCTCTCTGCCTGCCTCTCTGCCTCTTGTGATCTCTCTCTGTCAAATAAATAAGTAAAATCTTAAAAAAAAGAAAGAAAAGGGAAATATCACAGCTAATACCAAGAAAGTAGAAATAATCATCAGAAATTATTATCAACAATTATATATCAATAAGTTAAGCAACCTAGATGAAATGGTTGCATTCCTGGAAAATTATAAACTTCAGCAATTGCATCAGGAAGAAATTGAAACCTGAATATACCAATATTTAGTAATGAAATTGAAGATGTGATCCAAAGCCTCCCAAAAAACAAGAGCCTAGGACCTAACGGATTCCCTGGGGAATTCTACCAAACTTTCAAAGAAGAAATAACACTTCTTCTCCTGAAGCTGTTTCAAAAAATTGAAGCAGAAGGAAAATTTCCAGACTCTTTCTATGAATCCATCATTACCCTGATCCCCAAACATGCAAAGAACTCACCAAAAGGAGAATTTCAGACCAATATCCCTGATGAATATGGATGCTAAGATTATCAACAAGATCGTAGCTAATAGGATCCAACAGCACATTAAAAAGATTATTCACTATGGCCACGTGTGATTTAACCCTGGGATACAAGGATGGTTCAACATTCACAAATCAATTAATGTGATAGAACAAATCAATAAGAGAAGAACCACATGGTCCTCTCAATTGATGCAGAACAAGCATTTGACAAAATCCAGTAACCATTCCTGATTAAAATGTTTCAGAGTACAGGGATAGAGGGAACATTCCTCAACCTCATCAAATCTATCAATGAAAAATCCTCAGTGAATATCAGCCTCAATGGGGAAAGCTGACAACCTTCTCTTTGTGATAAGGAAAAAGACAAGAATACCCACTCTCACCACTCTTTTTTTTTCCTTTTCAGTGTAACAGTATCCATTGTTTTTGCACCACATCCAGTGCTCCATGCAATTCTTGCCCTCCATAATATCCAACACCTCGTTCCCCCAACCTCCAAACCCCTCCACCCATTCAAAACCCTCAGATTGTTTTTCAGAGTCCATAGTTTCTCATGGTTCATCTCCCTTTCCAATTTCCTCCAACTCCCTTCTCCTCTCCATCTCCACTCTTGTTCAACATAGTGTTAGAAGTCCTAGCAACAGCAACCAGAAAACAATTAGAAATAAAATGTACTCAAATTGACAGATAAGAGTCAAACTATATCTTTTTGCATATGACATGATACTTTATGTGGAAAACCCTAAAGACTCCACCTCCAGACAACTAGAACGCATACATCAATTCAGTGAGTTGGCAGGACATAAAATCAATGTACAAAAATTAGTTGCTTTCTTATACACAAACAATGAAAATACAGAAAGGGAAATTAGAGAATGGATTCCATTTACTATAGCACCAAGAATCATAAGATACCTGGGAATAAACCTAACCAAAGAGGTAAAGCATCTGTACTTGAGGAACTACAGAACACTCATTAAAGAAATTGAAGAAGACAGGAAAAGTTGGAAGACATTTCCATGCTCATGGATCAGAAGAATAAACATTGTTAAAATGTCTATCCTGCCTGGAGCAATTTATACCTTTAATGCCATTCTGATCAAAATTCCACTGGTATTTTTCAAAGAGCTGGAGCAAACAATCCTAAAATATTTATGGAATCAGAAGAGACCCCCAAATTGCTAAGGAAATGTTAAAAAAGAAAAACAAAACTGGGGACATCATGTTGCCTGATTTCAAGCTTTACTACAAAGCTGTGATCACCAAGACAGTATGTTACTGGCACAAACGCAGATACATATACCAGTGGAACAGAGTAGAGAGCCCAGATATGAACCTTCAACTCTATGGTCAAATAATCTTCAACAGATCAGGAAAAAATAAACAGTGGAGAAAATACAGTTTCTTCAATAAATTGTGCTGGTAGAATTGGACAGCTATGTGTAGAAGAATGAAACTCGACCATTCTCTTACAGCATACACAAAGATAAGCTTGAAATAGATAAACGACCTCAACATGAGACAGGAATCCATCAGGAGCCTAGAGGAGAACATAGGCAGTAACCTCTTTGACATCCATCACAACAACTTCTCTCAGGACATTTCTCCAAAGACAAAATAAACGAAAGCAAAAATGAACTCTTGGGACTTCATCAAGATCAAAAGGTTCTGCACAGCAAAGGAAACAGTCAACAAGACAAAGAGGCTACCCTTGGAATGGGAGAAGATATTCACAAATCACAGTAGAAAGGGTTGATATCCAGAATGTATAAAGAACTCCTCAAACTCAACACACACAAAACAGATAATCATGTCAAAAAAGGGCAGAAGAAATAAGTGAAGCAGAGAGAGTCAATTATCATATGGTTTCACTTATTTATGGAGCATAACAAATATCATGGAGGACAAGGGGTGTTAGAGAGGAGAAGGGAGTTGGTGTAAATTGGAAGGGGAGGTGAATCATGAGAGACTATGGACTCTGAAAAACAATCTGAGGGGTCTGAAGTGGTGGGGGGTGGGAGGTTGGGGTACCAGGTGGTGGGTATTATAGAGGGCACGGATTGCATGGAGCACTGGGTGTGATGAAAAAATAATGAGTACTGTTTTTCTGAAAATAAATTAATTTAAAAAAAAAGGGCAGAAGACATGAGCAGACACTTCTCCAATGAAGCCATACAAATGGTCCGCAGACTCATGAAAAATACTCATCCTCATTAACTATCAGGAAGATTCAAATTGAAACCACATTGAGATACCATGTTACACCAGTTACAATGGAGAAAATGAACAAGACAGGAATTAACGTGTGTTGGAGAGGATATGGAGAAAGGGAACCCTCTTATACTGTTGGTGGGAATGCAGGTTTGTGCAGTCAATCTGCTACACTGTGTGGAGATCCCTAAGAAATTAAATATAGAGCTACCCTAGTACCCTGCAATTGCACTACTGGATATTTACCCCAAAGATACAGATGTAGTGAAAAGAAGGGCCATCTGTACCCTAATGTTTATAGCAGCAATGGCCATGGTCACCAAACTGTGGAAAGATCCAAGATGCCCTTCAACGGATGAATGGATAAGGAAGATGTGGTCCATATACACTATGGAGTATTATGCCTCCATCAGAAAGGATGAATAGCCAACTTTTGTAGCAACATGGATGGGACTGGAAGAGATTATGCTGAGTGAAATAAGTCAAGCAGAGAGAGTCAATTATCATATGGTTTCAGTTATTTGTGGAGCATAAGGAATAACACGGAGGACATGGGGAGATGGAGAGGAGAAGGGATTTGGGGGAAATTGGAGGGAGAGTGAGCCATGAGAGACTGTGGAATCTGAAAAACAATCTGAGAGTTTTGCAGGAGTAGGGGATGGGATGTTAGGTGCCCATGGTGGTGCGTATTATGAAGAGCGCATATTGAATGGAGCACTGGGTTTGGTGTACAAACAATGAATTATGGAACACTGAGAAGAAATTTAAGAAAAAAAAATCAATGATGTGCTATATTTTGCCTAATTGATTTTAGAAAAATGAATCAGACCCTGGTTTCTTTCATCTCTTCTGTTGTTTCCTTGTTTCTATATAAATTATTTCTGCTCTAATCTTGCTATTTCCTTCCTTCCGCTATATGTAGGTATCAGTTTTTTTTTCCCTAGCACCTCTAGGTGTGAAGTATGTGGTTTATTTAATATTGTTCTTGCTTCCTGAGGTCTTTCTGTATGCTGTGTATTTCTGTCTTAGGTCCACGTTTGATGCAGAGAAATTAAATGATGGTGATATAGGTTTTATACTCATGTGTTTGTGTGTATGTGTGTGTGTGAGAGAGAAAGAGAGAGAGAGACAGATCTTCTGGCTCTGCTGGAGGTTTTGTGATCCACAGTGAGTGCCGCTGTGATTCCTTTAAAGGTTTTGTTACCTGCATCAGGATATTTGTAATTTATTGGTATTTGAGGACAAGAGGAAACTAATGAAACTGACTTGGTGTTTTGTGCATCTTAGCATATTTGTCTTCCTTTTACAAGTAAGTTTCTAAGTCAGCGAGTGATTAGTGAATAATGTCAAGGATGTTCCCATGGGGAAACTACTCTATGGAGAGGAAACCCCAGACCCTGACAGGATACCTGCCATAGCTTCCATCTGCAGTGTCTCCAGTGGCTTAAAGACATAATTGGTGAGTAGTGTGTACCCTCTGATGGTCTGATACTCTTGTAGTTTGAGGTTTATGTCTGGGCTCACACTGATGTCCCCTCATTGTGTCTCTCGCACAATAATACACGGCCATGTCCTCGGATCTCAGGCTGTTCATCTGAAGATACAGGGTGTTCTTGCCATTGTCTCTGGAGATGGTGAATCAGCCCTTCACAGAGTCTGCATAGCTTGTGAAACTTCCATCAATCCAAATACCTGTGACCCACTGCGCCCCTTCCCTGGAGCCTGGCAGACCCAGCTCATGCCATAGCTACTGAAGGTGAATCCAGAGGCTGCACAGGAGAGTCTCAGGGACCCCCCAGGCTTCACCTGGTCTCCCCCAGATTCCACCAGCTGCACATCACACTGGACACCTGCAGACACAAGACATCCCAGTCAGGAATCTGTCACACACATGGTTTCTCTCACTCATATCCACTCACATCCTCAATTTCTTTGGTTCTCTAGAAATTACCTTGTAAAAGAGCAACAAGGAAAACCCAGCCCAGCACAAACTCCATGGTGAGTTCTCTGTGTTCTGCCTGCTCAGTGAATGTAAACACCTGGAAATCCCAGGACTGGGGCTCCTCTTCCAGCTGTATGGTCTGGTCTGGGCTGTTTTATTCAGTGGAGAGAAAACCCTATTTGCATGTCCTCTGAGTATATAGTTAGCTCCAGACGTAGGCTCAATTCTTTACAAGTTAATAGCAAAGATTCCATTGTTTGTAGATCACTTTGTATAGATGACACTGTGTCAGTATGTAGTATTTTAATGTATGAACAGAATTGTCTTCTCTTCTTTTTTCTGTTACAGCATTTAAAAAAAAATTGTTGTGCTATGTTACTCACTATACAGCACATGATTAGTTTTTGATGTAGTGTTTCATGATTCATTGTTTGCGTATAACACCCAGTGCTCTTTGTAACCTGTGCCTTCCTTAATACCCATCATCAGGCTCATCGATTCCCCTACCCTCCTCCCTTCTAAAATTCTCAGTTTGTTTCCTGGTGTTCATAGTCTCTCATGGCTCATCTCTCACTTTGATTTTCCCCCTTAACCCTTTCCTTCTGATAATGTCCTCCACACTATTCCTTATGTTTCACAAATAAGTGAAATTGTATGACAATTGGCTTTCTATGTTTGACTTATTTTACTCAGCATAATCTCCTCCAGTCCCATCCATGTTGAATAAAAAACCCAGTATTCATTCTTTCTGATGGCTAAGTAATATTCCATTGTATATATGGACCACACCTTCTTTATTCATTCATCTGTTGAAAGGTATCTTGGCACTTTCCACATTTTGGCTATCATGAACATTGCTGCTCTGAACATTAGAATGCATGTAGCCCTTCTTTTTCACTACATCTGTATCTTGGGATAAATATCCAGTAGTGCAATTGCTGGATCATAAGGTTGCTCTCTTTTTTTATGTTTATGTTTTTATTTATTTCTATTTTTAATATTTTTATTGTGTTATGTTTGTTTTATTTTATTCACCATGGAGGGTAGCTCTATGTTTAATTTTTTGAAGAAACTCCACACTGATTACCAACCGGCTTCACCAATGTACATTCCCACCTACAGTGTAAGAGGGCTCCCTTTTCTCCATAACTTCTCCAACATTCAATGCTTCTTGCCTTGTCGATTTTTTCCACAGAGTTGTCTTATCATTTCTGTGTCCATTTTTAAAAGTCTTTCATTAACGTAGGTCATTTTTAATGTACATTATTTTACCCACTTAATGATGCTTAGTCCTAATTATTTTATTTATGGAAACAGCCTAAATGAAATTATTTTGTTAATTTCTTTTTTAAATAATTTCTTGTTAATATATGGAAGCATTGCTTTATTTTGTATGTTGATTTTGTACCCCAAAGTTTCTCTGAAATCATTAAGTAGTTCTAAGATCTTTTTAAATGGAGTTTGTGGGGTTTGACTATGTATAAGACCATGTCATATGGAAACAAATATTTTTTTTCTTCTTTTCTATTGATTTTAGTATCTTTTATTTTATTATTGCCAATCTTTTTTTGAAGGTTTTCCAGGTGAGGGCCAGAAAGTTTTCCCTTCTTTTCTTCGAGGTTTTGGTCTAATAACTCAATGGATATAGGCCAGGTCTGAGGGGAAAATGAATTTCAGTTTACATGCGCAGAGCTCCTGAAAATATGTCACCTAGAGAATGACAAAATTAGGCAGCACTTGCGCCTCTTAGACAACCAAGCATTGGGTTTGTGAAGATTTGCTGCAAAGATTTGGGTTTGGGTTAGTAAATTAGTGAAGAACTAACAAGTTTTGTTTGCACGGTGTTCTGGGTATTACGTTCTCTATTCTGTGGCTGAGGATGGTTCTCCCCTCCTGCAACAGAGAAGGGAAATTTCCCACAGATTTATTTCTTGCTGTTAGTGTGCAAAGGAGGCTCAGTCTGTCTGTCCACTGGCATGTTCTCAAGTGAATTTCATTTACAATAACCCAGGAACCAGATGACACAGTGCGATTGCACATTTTATTCTCCTTCATGATACCATGTTGAAACTTATGGTAAGAATGAGCATCCTTGTCTAGCTTCTCAGTGACAGGAAAGGCTTCATGTTTTCACTGCTGAAAGTGAAGCCTAATACATGTATTAGGCTGTATTGGGCTTTTCATATATGACAATGATTATGTAGAAGTAATTTCCTTCTATTCTTCAATCATTGAGATTTTTAAGTGATAAACATGTGTTGATTTTTTCAAATGGTTTTAAGCATCGATGGAGTGGATGATGTAGATTCAATCCTTTACTCTGTTGAAACAGTTTGTCCCATTTATTGATCTTTGTATGTTGAAGGAAACTTGCATCTGAGGGATGATTCACACAGGGTCATCATGTACGATCATTTTAGTGTGCATTTGCGTACAGTATGCCAGGATTTTTGCAGGTATGTTCAAGGGAGATATTAACCTGAACATTCCCTTCTTTGTTTGGGAATGTTTGACTGGATTTGGTGTTGGAGTAATACTGGTGTCATACAATGAACTGGGGCATATTTCTTTCTCATCAGTTTTTTCGGAAGAGATTGCAATGTATTAGCTTTAATTTTTCTTTAAATATTTAGCTTCCACAAAGAAAACCATCTGATTTTGGAATTTTTTTGTTCTTTGTTTTTCATTTTTTTGAAACTTAAGGTTTTATTTTATTTTATTTCTTTAATTTAAATTTAATTAAAGGAGGGGGGAAGATGGTGGAGACATAGGAGACACTGTTTCAACTGGTTCCCTAAAGTGAGCTGATTATCTACCAGAACACTCTTAACACCCATGAAATCAGCCTGAGATGTAGGATTATACATTTCTAGATCTCGACAGGGGCAGAAGACAGAAGTGGACAGGTAAACCAGAGTGGGAACATTGGACTGATATCAGAAGATAACAGATGCCAGTCAGCTAGGGAGGAGTTTGCTCCATGAGAAAGGCAAGACCACTTCCTCTGTGCTCTCTCCCAGCATTCCAGCTACCTCACAGTCAACTTTCAGGATACTTCCTCTTCTCTGGAATGTTTGAATAATTACTCTCACACTTGATAAACACCTTTGCTCAGGAGACAGGATGGTGGAGAAGTAGGAGATGCTTCTCCAACCTGTCCCCTTTAGTGAGCTGATTATCTACCAAAGAACTCTGATCACCCATGAAATTGCCTGAGATTAGAATGATACACTTCTGGATCTCTACAGGGACAGAAGAGGCAGTGGACAGGTAAAGCAGAGTAGGAACATTGGACTGATATCAGAAAATAAATAAGAGGGGGAGGGAGCCACCAGAAGGAACCCATTGGAAAGTGATACTCCAATACGAGGTTGCACTGTGATTGGGCATTAACTTGGAGACTGGTTAAAAGCACTCAAAACCAGCAAAAGATCTCAAGAGGAAACTGATGGAATTGGACAGTCTGGGGCACGGGCTTAAGCTCAGGGATCCAAGACAGGAACTGCTGGTGCTGTGCCAGAGAGAGTGCAGTGAAGAATCTAGACCATGGTCCCTGAGCCTCTGGCACCCACGTGTGAGAGTCTGGGTGGATGCATTCATATCATATTTATATCATACTGATATGAATACATTAATCGTAGGGGATCTTAACATGCCACTCTCAGTAACAGATCATCTAAGCAGAAAATCAATAAGGAAACAAGAGCATTGAATGACACTTTGGACCAGATATGTCATTGATATATACGGGACATTCCACCCTCAAACAACAGAATACTCATCCTTCTCGAGTGCACATGGAACCTTCCCCAAAATAGACCACATACTGGGTCACAGATCTGGACTCAAAAAATACCAAAACATTGATATTATTCCATGTATATTCTCAAACTGCAGTGCTTTGAAACTGGAGCTCAACCACAAGAAAAAGGTTGGAAGGAATTCAAACACTTGGAAGCTAAGACCACCTGGCTTAAGCATTATTGCATCAACCAAAAAGTCAAAGAACTTAAGCCATTCATTGAAACCAGTGAGAATGAAGACACTTCAGTCCAAAACCTATGAGATACAGCCAAGGCAGTCTTAAAGGGGAAGTACATAACCATTCAATCTTCCCTCAAAAACCCAGAAAAATCCAGAATACACCAGCTGTCTTTACACCTTAAATAACTGGAGAATCAACAACAAATAAGCAAACTATGCACACAAGAAGGGCAATAATCAAGATAAGAGCAGATATCAATGAGATAGAAACTAGGCATACAGTAGAATGCATTATTGAAACTAGAAGCTGGTTTTTTGAAAGAATCAATAAGATTGATGAACCATCAGCCAAATTAATCTGCAATCAAATGCTCTACCACTGAGCTATACCCACTGACCAAGTTAATCTAAAAGAAAAGAGAGGAGACCCAAATTAATAAAACTATGAATGAAAAGGGAGAGATCACAACAAACATCAAGGAAATAGAAACAATCATCAGAAATTATTATCAACAGTTATACACAAAGTTAAGCAACCTTGATGAAATGGATGCATTCCTGGAAAATAAACACCTCCAAAACTGAATCAGGAAGAAATTGACAACCTGAATAGATCTAGTAACAAAATTAGTATATGTGCTGCCGAAGCGAGCACTCTAGTAACAAAATTAAAGCAGTGATCCCAAACCTCCCCAAAACAAGAGTCCAGGACCTGCGGATTCCATGGGTAATTCTACCAAACTTTCATAGAAGAAATAAAGCTTATTCTCCTGAAGCTGTTTCAAAAATCTGAAGCAGAAGGGAAACTTCCGGACAATTTTTATGAAGTCAGAATTACCTTGAATCCCCCAAACAGACGAAGACCCCACCACAAAGGAGAATTTCAGACCAATATTCCTGATGAATATTGATGCTAAGATTGTCAACAAGATCCTAGCAAACAGGATCCAACAGCACATTAAAAAGATTATCCACCATGACCAGGTGTGATTTATCCATGGGATGCAGGTGTGGTTCAACATTCAGAAATCATTCAATGTGATTGAACAAATCAATAAGAAAAGAGAGAAAACACACATGGTCCTTCATTTGAGGAGAAAATTCATTTGGCAAAATTCAGCATCCATTCCTAATTAAAACACTTCCAAGTATAAGGATAGGAACATTCCTCAATTTATCAAATCTGTCTATGAAAAACACACAGAAAATATTATCCTCAAAGAGAAAAAGCTTAGAGCCTTCCCTTTGAGATCAGGAACACGACAAGTATGCCCACTCTCACCACTCGTGTTCAGCATAGTATTAGAAGTCCTAGCAACAGCAATCAGACAACAAAGAGACATAAATGGTATCCAAATTGGCAATGAAGAAGTCAAACTCTCTCTCTTTGAAGAGAGAGATTATATGAAAATTTTATATGGAGTTTATATGGAAAACCCTAAAGACTCCACCTCCAAACTACTAGAACTCATACAGCAGTTCAATAATGAGCCAAGATACAAAATCATTGTACAGAAATCAGTTGCTTTCTTATACACTAACAGTGAAAATACAGAAAGGGAAATTGAAGAATCAATTCCATTTACTATAGCACCAAGAATCCTAATATACCTGGGAACAAACCTAACCAAGGAGGTAAAGGATCTGTAATGGAGGAAATACAGAACATTCATGAAATAAATTGAAAAAGATAGAAAAAGTTGGAAGACCATTCCATGCTCATGGATCAGAAGAGTAAACATTGTTAAAATATCTATAATACCTAGAGCAATATATACTTTCATTGCCATTCCAATCAAAATTAAAGCAGAGCAAACAATTGTAAAGTCTGTATGGAACCAGAGGAAACCCTGAATTGCTAAGGACATGTTGAAAAAGAAAAAGAAAACTGGGGAATTATGTTGCCTGATTTCTAGCATTACTACAAAGCTGTGATCACCAGGACAGCATGACACTGGTACACAGACAGACACATGGATGGGTGGAACAGAATAGAGAGCCCGGATGAAGACTCTCAACTTTATGGCCAGCTAATCTATGACAAAACAGGAAAAAAAAATAGGCAGTGGAAAAAAGACAGTCTCTTCAAAAAATGGTGCTGGGAAAATTGGACAGCTATGTATAGAATAATGAAACTGGACCATTCTCTTACACCATACACAAGGATAAACTCAAAATGGATAAAAGACCTCAAGGTGAGACAGGAATCCATCAGAATCCTAGAGGAGAACATAGGCAGTAACCCCTTGGACATTGGTCACAGCAACTTCTTTCAAGATATATCTCCAAAGGCAAAGGAAACAAAAGCGAAGATGAACTTTTGGGACTTCATTAAGAACAAAGGTTTCTGCACAGCAAAGGAAACAGTCAACAAAACAAAGAGGCAACCTGCAGAATGGGAGAAGATATTCACAAATGACAGTACAGACAAAAGGCTGATATCCAAGATCTATAGAGAACTCCTCAAACTCAACACATTCAAAACAGATAATCATGTCAAAAAATGGGCAGAAGACATGAATAGACATATCTCCAATGAAGACATACAAATGTCTATCAGACACATGAAAAAATGTACATCATCACTAACCATCAGGGAGATTCAAATTAAAACCACATTGAGATACCACCTTACACCAGTTAGAATGGCCAAAATTAGCAAGACAGGAAACAACATGTATTGGAGGGGATGTGGAGAAAGGGGAACCCTCTTCCACTGTTGGTGGGAATGCAAGTTGGTGCAGCCTCTTCGGAGAACAGTGTGGAGATTCCTCAAGAAATTAAAAATAGAACTTCCCTATGACCCTGCCATTGAACTCCTGGGTATTTACCCCAAAGATACAGACATAGTGAAAAGAAGGGCCATCTGTACCCCAATGTTTATAGCAGCAATGGTCACGGTCACCAAACTGTGGAAAGAACCAAGATGCCCTTCAACGGACGAATGGATAAGGAAGATGTGGTCCATATACACTATGGAGTATTATGCCTCCATCAGAAAGGACGAATACCCAACTTTTGTAGCAACATGGACGGGACTGGAAGAGATGATGCTGAATGAAATAAGTCAAGCAGAGAGAGTCAATTATCATATGGTTTCACTTATTTGTGGAGCATAGCAAATAGCATGGAGGATATGGGGAGATAGAGAGCGGGGGAAGGGAGTTGGGGTAAATTGAAAGGGGAGGTGAGCCATGAGATACTATAGACTCTGAAAAACAATCTGAGGGTTTTGAAGGGGCGGGGGGTGGGAGGTCGGGGTACCAGTTGGTGGGTATTATAGAGGGCATGGATTGCATGGAGCACTGCGTGTGGTGCAAAAATAATGAATATTGTTATGCTGAAAATAAATAAAAAATAAATTTAAATAAAGAAGATGGGATTGGGAGGGAGACAAAACATAAAAGACTCAATCTCAAAAAAATGGACTGAGGGTTGCTGGGGGGAGGGTTATTGGGAGAGGGTAGTGGGGATATGGACATTGGGGAGGGTATGTGCTATTGTGAGTGCTATGAAATGTGTAAACCTGGAGATTCACAGAGCTGTACCCTTGGGGATAAAAATACATTATATATTTATAATTTTTTTAATTAATAAAAAAATCCACATGCTTAGAAATTTGAACTGCTAAGTACAGAAAAACAAAACTCGATTATTCTCTTAATCCATACTCAAAGATAAACTTGAAGTGTTTAAAAGACCTCAATTTGATGCAGGAATGTATCAAAATTCTAGAAGAGAACATAGGCAGTAACCTCTTTGACATTGGCCGCAAAACTTCTTTCAAGACATGTCCCAAAGGCAAAAGAGACAAAAGCAAAAATGAACTTTCAGGACTTCATCATCATAAAAAGTTTCTGCACAGCAAAGGAAGCAGTCAACAAAACAAAGAGGCAACCCATGGAATGGGAGAAGATATTTGCAAATGAAAGTACAGACAAAGGGCTGATATCCAAGATCTATAGAGAATTCCTCAAATCAAACACAGTCAAAACAGATAATCATGTCCAAAAATGGGCAGAAGATATGAATGGACACTTCTCCAAAGAAGACTTACAAATGGCTAACAGCCAAATGAAAAAGTGTATAATAATCTTAGCCATCTGGAGATTCAAATCAAAAGCACATGGAGATATGAACTTACACCATTTGGAATGGTCAAAATTAACAATAGAGTAAACAACAATTTTATGAACTTACTATGAGCAACTACATATTAAGTTAACACAATCTGGAAGAAATGGGTACATTCCTGTACACTTATAAAGAACCAAAACTGAAACAGGAATCAATAGAAAATCTAAACACTCTGATAGCCACCAAGGAAACCGAAGCAATAATCAAAATCTTCATAATAAAGAAGAATCCAGGGCAACGTGGTTTTCCAGGGGATTCCTAGATCTACTTGTATTTTCATTACATTCTCCTGTTTGAAGTTGAGTTTTCAAAGACATTTACATAATTAACAAAAACAACAAGAAATAGAAATTCCTACATTGATGCAAATTTGTTCTTCTTCAGCCTCTTCAGGTCAGTTGTTGTGGAAAGCACATAAATAAGATATCCTCTGAGCTCCATATCTACATTGACAGGGTGAAAAGCAGCTATATTGTAGTATCAGAAACTGGAAAGAATCCCTACCCCAACCAACCACTAAAAAAATAAAATTATGCTATATTTACTCTTTGGAAAACTACCAAATATTAAAATAAATGATTCTTCCTGCTATAGAAATCAACATGGTTGAATTTTCAAGGATTTGTGCAGAGCAATTCTTCAAAAATTAAAACTAGACTAAGCAACATGTGGAAAACACGTAGTTATGTGAGAACAGAATGAAGAAGGGAAGAGGAAGGAGGAATTCCAGAGAAAATAAAAGAATTTTTATGAAGAATTGATTTGTTCACTCTGCATAATGCTTATTTGGACACCAATATTTATCCTATAACACATTCTGAATGTGGCAGTTCATTCTGTGTCAAGCACACTCATCAAAATTGTTACAAATACTCACAGAGATGACTCAGGAGGAACATACAGATATTAAAATGTGAGCAAATACACCTGCATGTACTCCGATTCTCTCTATATTTTAGGGAAACTCTAAAGCAGGTTAAATCATCCTGTCCCCATTACAGGAGGGGTTCCACATTCCTCACCAGCCCATGCACTCTGTCCTCCAGGTGGTTCAGGGGACAGTATGTCCTGTGGGGATGAGCACAGGGCCACCAACTGAGGCTCATTCTCACTACCTGGGTGCTCTTGGACTCCTCACAAAACTCTCTAAAGTTCTAAGTGTAATTTTACATTTTATTATGGAATAACACGACACCTATCCCACAACATTTGTGTCAATATTTAAAAAGAAATTAGCACGTGGTGGCCAAGTATATACTTTGGAAAGCTATGTAATGAAAAATCATATTTTCCTCAAAAGTGCTTAATACCACCAAAAAAAAGGCAGCCACATCTCTTCTAGTCATTGCCCTCTATGGTCACATAGATCCCAAGCTGAGTATATAATCAGAGAACGTGCAAATAGGGCCTTCCCTCTGCTGATTAAAACAGCCCATCCCTGACTCTGCAGCTGGGAGAGGAGCCCCAGCCCAGGATTTCCAGGCATTCCAATCAGTAACCAAGACAGAACACACACAACTCACAATGGAGTTTGCACTTGGCTGGGTATTCCTTGTTTCTCTTCTAAAAGGTAATTCATAGTGAACAAGAGACGTTGAGGGTGTGAGTGGGTATGAGTGAGAGAAACCATGGGTGTGTGATATATTTATGACTAGAATGTCTTGTGTCTACAGGTGTCCACTGCGAGGTGCAGCTGGTGGAGTCTGGGGGAGACCTGGTGAAGCCTGGGGGATCCCTGAGACTCTCCTGTGCAGCCTCCGGATTCACCGTCAGCAGCGATGGCATGAGCTGGGTCTGCCAGGCTCCAGGGAAGGGGCTGCAGTGAGTCGCAGGTATTAGCTATGACGGAAGTAGCACATACTACTCAGACTCTGTAAAGGGCTGATTCACCATCTCCAGAGACAACAGCAAGAACACGCTGTATCTGCAGATGAATAGCCTAAGAACCGAGGACACAGCCGTGTATTACTGTGCAACAGACACAGTGAGGGGACCTCAGTGTGAGCCCAGACACAAACCTCACTGTAGGATGGGATCTGGACCACCAGGGGGTGCACACTACTCACTAGTTCTGTCTTTAAGCACCAGGAGCAGATGCAGATGAAGGTTATGGGCAGGTTTCCTGTCAGGATCTGGGGATTCCTATCCAGAGAACACTTTCCCTCAGGGACCCTTTGTGCACACATGATTCTGTGCTTACCTCTTCACTCTCTGACTTTGAAAATTTGTTCTATTGAGGAAACAATTATACCAAAATGCACAAAATACAGTCACTCATGTTGTTTATTCCTTTCCCTAAATATCAATGAATCACAAATAAACTGGTGCTCATCAAATGAGCATTTATAGGAATCCCAGCTGCTCTCACTGTGCATCATAAGTCCACCCTGCTCAACGTGCAAACTCGCTAGAAGCAGCATAAAGTGTATGCTGGACAGGATACCACCAGGGGCATCAACAATCCAAAGCAAAAGAAGAAAATGTCTTGGTGGGAAGGTCACTGTCTTAAGCCATGCTCACATCATCAATGTTAATGACAACATGGCAAAGTAGTGGAACCCCCTCCAGATGTAGTGTTGATGTGGAGTATGAACATTACACACACACACACACACACACACACACACACACACACACAAGTATAAAACCTGTATCACTTTCCACTAATTTCTCTGCAGCTAAGGTGGTCCTAAGACAGAAATACACAGCATACAGGAAGACTTCAAGAAGCAGAAAAATCTGAAAGAGACCACCTAACGTTACACCTGAAGGAGCTAAAGAACCTCGAATGACTAAACCCTGAATATAGCAAAAAGAAGGAAATAGTAAAGACTAGAGCAGAAATAAATAATATAAAACTCAAAAACAACAGAACAAAACAAAAAACCAAAGTTTGCTTCTTTGGAAAAAAAAATAAAATAAAAGTGAGAAACCCCTCCCTAGATTTATCAAAAAAGAAAAGAGAAAGTCCCAAATAAATAATATCAGAAATCAATGTGTTTCTTTGGGGAACTAAAAGAGGGGTTGGGGTGGGAAGATGGAGTAAATCGGTGAAGGGCCATAAGGAGGATATGTATTTGAATAAGCAGTGGTGTTATAAGCAAATAATGTATTGTTGACCACTACATCAAAAACTAATGGCATAGTTTCACTTATTTGTGGAGAAAAAGGAAAAACATGGAGGACATTAGGAGAAGGAAGTTGGGGGAAATTTGAGGGGGAGATGAACCATTAGAAACTGCAGATTCTTAGAAACACACTGAGGGCTTTGGATGGGAGGTGGGTGGGGGGTTGGGTGAGCCCGGTGGTGGGTATTAAGGAGGGCATGGATTGCATAGAACAGTAAGTGGGGTGCATAAGCAATGAGTCTTGGAACACTGAAAAAATAAAGTTAAAAAAAACTAACATTGTACTTTATGATGGCTAACAACATAATTTTACAAAAGGAGTTTCCACATATAGTCCTGTGACAAAAAATAATTTAATTAATGTAGAATTCTAGGAGGAACAGTCCTCAATCCAAATTCTGAAATTATACTCAAAATTTTGTGTTTAAATTAGGAGTGGATGGGAGAGGGTGGTAACTGGCCAATGGGCATTAAGGAGGGCACTTGATGGAATGAGCACTAGCTGTTATATGTAACTAATGAATCACTAAACTCCACCTCTGAAACCAACAATGTACTATGTGTTTACACAAACTGAATTTAAATACAAATTTTAAAACATAAAAAAGGAAAGAAATCAATCTGATGCAGTGTCATTCAAAGTCCTTGCTTCAAAAGTGACATATAGACCAATGGAACAGAGTATAAGAACCTAGACATGGACCCTCAACTCTATGGTCAAATAATCTTTGACAAAGGAGGAAAAAAATATACAGTGGAAAAAAGACAGTCTATTCAATAAATGAGGCTGGGAAAATTTGACAGCTATATGTAGAAATGAAACTTGACCATTCTCTTACACCATATACAAAGATAAACTCAAAATGGATGAAACACCTCAATGTGAGACAGGAAGCCATCAATGTTCTAGAGGAGAACATGGGCAGTAAACTCTTTAACATCAGCCACAGCAAGTTCTTTCAAAATGTGTTTCCAAATACATAGGAAACAAAAGCAAAAATGAATTTTTGGGACTTCATCAAGATGAAAAGCTTCTGCACAGCAAACGAAAATGGGTACAAGAAAAAGAAGCAACCCACAGAATGGGAGAAGATATTCACAAAGACAGTACACACCAAGGGCTGAAATCCAGGATCTATAAAGAACTTCTCAAACTCAAGCACACAAAACATATAACAATGCCAAAAAATGGGTAGAAGACATGAACAGACATTTCTCCAAAGAAGACATACAAATGGCTAACAGACACATGAAAAAATTTTCATCATCACTAGCCATCAGGGAGATTCAAATAAAAACCACATTGAGAGTGACATGGTGGAGAAGTAGGAGGTGCTATTTCAACAGGCCCTCTAAAGTGAGCTGATTATCTACCAAAGAACTCTGATCACCCATGAAATCAGCCTGAGATTAGAATTATACACTTATGGATCTCTACAGGAGCTCCAGTGGGCAGGTAAAACAGAGTGGGAACATCAGACTGATATCAGAAGGGGCGGAGGGTGAGAGGTCAGGGTACCAGGTGGTGGGTATTATAGAGGGCACGGATTGCATGGAGCACTGGGTGTGGTGCAAAAATAATGAATACTATTATGCTGAAAATAAAAAAATAAAAAAAATCACAAAGCTAAAATAATAATAATAATAATAATAATAATAATAATAATAATAATAATAAAATAAATAAAAATGGGAGAGAGCCACCAGAAGTGACCCATTGGAAAATAATACCCCAATACGAGAGTGCCCTTTGATTGGGGACCAGCATTAACTTAGAATCTGGTTGAGAGCACGCAAAAAGAGCAAAATATCTTAGGGGGAAATAAACCCAATACACAAAATTCGGTTACATTTCTATACACTAAAAATGAAACAAAAGAAAGAGAAATCAAGGAATCAATCCCATTTACAATTCCACCCCCCAAAACAAACAAACAAACAAACAAACAAACAAACAAACAAAAAATAAAGCTAACCAAAGAGGTAAAGGATCTATATTCCAGAAACTACAGAACACTTAAGAAATTGAGGAAGACAGAAATGGAAAAACTTCCATGCTGATGGATTGGAGGAAGAAATATTCTTAAAATGTTTATGTTACTCAAAGCAATCTACATATTTAATGCAGTCCCTATCAAAATAACATTGAGAGAAGAATGGATAAGGAAGATGTGGTCCATATGTACAATGGAGTATTATGCCTCCAACACATGAATACTCAACTTTTGTATCAACATGGACAGGACTGGAGGAGATTAAGATGAGTGAAATAAGTAAAACAGAGAAAGTCAATTATCATACAGTTTCACTAAATTGTGGAGCACAAAGAATAACATGCTGGACATTAGGAGAAGGGAAAGAGCGAATTGGGGCAAATCGGAGGAGGATATGAACCATGAGACGCAGTGGACTCTGAGAAACAATCTGAGGGTTTTGGAGGGAAGAAGGATGGGGTGATATGTGAGCCTGGATTTGGGTATTAATGAGGGCATGTATTGCATGGAGCACTGAGTGTTATACATACACAATGAATCTTGAAACACCGCATCAAAAATTAATGATGTATTGTATGGTGACTACCATAACACAATTCAAAAAAGACTTTATGGGGGTGCCTGGGTGGCTCAGTGGTTTAAAGACTCTGCCTTCAGCTCAGGTCATGATCCTAAGGTCCTGGGATCAAGCCCCACATCAGGCTCTCTAATTGGTGGGGAGCCTGCTTTCTCCTCACTCTCTGTGCCTGCCTCTCTGCCTACTTATGATCACTGCCTGTCGAATAAATAAATAAAATATTTTTTGACATTTTTTTAATTTTTTATTTTTTATAAACATATGTTTTTATCCCCAGGGGTACAGGTCTGTGAATCACCAGGTTTACACACTTCACAGCACTCACCAAAGCACATACCCTCCCCAATGTCCATAATCCCACCCCCTTCTCACAAACCCCCTCCCCCCAGCAACCCTCAGTTTGTTTTGTGAGATTAAGAGTCACTTATGGTTTGTCTCCCTCCCAATCCCATCTTGTTTCATTTATACTTCTCCTACCCACTTAAGCCCCCATGCTGCATCACCACTTCCTCATATCAGGGAGGTCATATGATAGTTGTCTTTCTCCGCTTGACTTATTTCGCTAAGCGTGATACGCTCTAGTTCCATCCATGTTGTCGCAAATGGCAAGATTTTATTTCTTCTGATGGCTGCATAGTATTCCATTGTGTATATATACCACCTCTTCTTGATCCATTCATCTGTTGATGGACATCTAGGTTCTTTCCATAGTTTGGCTATTGTGGACATTGCTGCTATAAACATTCGGGTGCACGTGCCCCTTTGGATCACTATGTTTGTATCTTTAGGGTAAATACCCAATAGTGCAATTGCTGGGTCATAGGGTAGTTCTATTTTCAACATTTTGAGGAACCTCCATGCTGTTTTCCAGAGTGGCTGCACCAGCTTGCATTCCCACCAACAGTGTAGGAGGGTTCCCCTTTCTCCGCATCCTCGCCAGCATCTGTCATTTCCTGACTTGTTGATTTTAGCCATTCTGACTGGTGTGAGGTGATATCTCATTGTGGTTTTGATTTGTATTTCCCTGATGCCGAGTGATATGGAGCACTTTTTCATGTGTCTGTTGGCCATCTGGATGTCTTCTTTGCAGAAATGTCTGTTCATGTCCTCTGCCCATTTCTTGATTGGATTATTTGTTCTTTGGGTGTTGAGTTTGCTAAGTTCTTTATAGATTCTGGACACTAGTCCTTTATCTGATATGTCATTTGCAAATATCTTCTCCCATTCTGTCAGTTGTCTTTTGATTTTGTTAACTGTTTCCTTTGCTGTGCAAAAGCTTTTGATCTTGATGAAATCCCAATAGTTCATTTTTGCCCTTGCTTCCCTTGCCTTTGGCGTTGTTCCTAGGAAGATGTTGCTGCGGCTGAGGTCGAAGAGGTTGCTGCCTGTGTTCTCCTCAAGGATTTTGATGGATTCCTTTCGCACATTGGGGTCCTTCATCCATTTTGAGTCTATTTTTGTGTGTGGTGTAAGGAAATGGTCCAATTTCATTTTTCTGCATGTGGCTGTCCAATTTTCCCAGCACCATTTATTGAAGAGGCTGTCTTTTTTCCATTGGACATTCTTTCCTGCTTTGTCGAAGATTAGTTGACTGTAGAGTTGAGGGTCTATTTCTGGGCTCTCTATTCTGTTCCATTGATCTATGGGTCTGTTTTTGTGCCAGTACCATGCTGTCTTGATGATGACAGCTTTGTAATAGAGCTTGAAGTCCAGAATTGTGATGCCACCAACGTTGGCTTTCTTTTTCAATATCCCTTTGGCTATTCGAGGTCTTTTCTGGTTCCATATAAATTTTAGAATTATTTGTTCCATTTCTTTGACAAAGATGGATGGTACTTTGATAGGAATTGCATTAAATGTGTAGATTGCTTTAGGTAGCATAGACATTTTCACAATATTTATTCTTCCAATCCAGGAGCATGGAACATTTTTCCATTTCTTTGTGTCTTCCTCAATTTCTTTCATGAGTACTTTATAGTTTTCTGAGTATAGATTCTGTGCCTCTTTGGTTAGGTTTATTCCTAGGTATCTTATGGTTTGGGGTGCAATTGTAAATGGTATTGACTCCTTAATTTCTCTTTCTTCTGTCTTGCTGTTGGTGTAGAGAAATGCAACTGATTTCTGTGCATTGATTTTATATCCTGACAGTTTACTGAATTCCTGTACAAGTTCTAGCAGTTTTGGAGTGGAGTCTTTTGGGTTTTCCACATATAGTATCATATCATCTGCAAAGAGTGATAATTTGACTTCTTCTTTGCCGATTTGGATGCCTTTAATTTCCTTTTGTTGTCTGATTGCTGAGGCTAGGACCTCTAGTACTATGTTGAATAGCAGTGGTGATAATGGACATCCCTGCCGTGTTCCTGACCTTAGCGGAAAAGCTTTCAGTTTTTCTCCATTGAGAATGATATTTGCGGTGGGTTTTTCATAGATGGCTTTGATGATATTGAGGTATGTGCCCTCTATCCCTACACTTTGAAGAGTTTTGATCAGGAAGGGATGCTGTACTTTGTCAAATGCTTTTTCAGCATCTATTGAGAGTATCATATGGTTCTTGTTGTTTCTTTTATTGATGTGTTGTATCACATTGACTGATTTGCGGATGTTGAACCAACCTTGCAGCCCTGGAATAAATCCCACTTGGTCGTGGTGAATAATCCTTTTAATGTACTGTTGAATCCTATTGGCTAGTATTTTGTTGAGTATTTTCACATCTTTGTTCATCAAGGATATTGGTCTATAGCTCTCTTTTTTGATGGGATCCTTGTCTGGTTTTGGGATCAAGGTGATGCTGGCCTCATAAAATGAGTTTGGAAGTTTTCCTTCCATTTCTATTTTTTGGAACAGTTTCAGGAGAATAGGAATTAGTTCTTCTTTAAATGTTTGGTAGAATTCCCCCGGGAAGCCATCTGGCCCTGGGCTTTTGTTTGTTTGGAGATTTTTAATGACTGTTTCAATCTCCTTACTGGTTATGGATCTGTTCAGGCTTTCTATTTCTTCCTGGTTCAGTTGTGGTAGTTTATATGTTTCTAGGAATGCATCCATTTCTTCCAGATTGTCAAATTTATTGGCGTAGAGTTGCTCATAGTATGTTCTTATAATAGTTTGTATTTCTTTGGTGTTAGTTGTGATCTCTCCTCTTTCATTTATGATTTTATTTATTTGGGTCCTTTCTCTTTTCTTTTTGATAAGTCGGGCCAGGGGTTTATCAATTTTATTAATTCTTTCAAAGAACCAGCTCCTAGTTTCATTGATTTGTTCTATTGTTTTTTTGGTTTCTATTTCATTGTTTTCTGCTCTGATCTTTATGATTTCTCTTCTCCTGCTGGGCTTAGGGTTTCTTTCTTGTTCTTTCTCCAGCTCCTTTAGGTGTAGGGTTAGGTTGTGTACCTGAGACCTTTCTTGTTTCTTGAGAAAGGCTTGAACCGCTATATCTTTTCCTCTCAGGACTGCCTTTGTTGTGTCCCACAGATTTTGAACCGTTGTATTTTCATTATCATTTGTTTCCATGATTTTTTTTCAATTCTTCTTTAATTTCCCGGTTGACCCATTCATTCTTTAGAAGGATGCTGTGTAGTCTCCATGTATTTGGGTTCTTTCCAAACTTCCTTTTGTTGTTGAGTTCTAGCTTTAGAGCATTGTGGTCTGAAAATATGCAGGGAATGATCCTAATCTTTTGATACTGGTTGAGTCCTGATTTAGGACCGAGGATGTGATCTATTCTGGAGAATGTTCCATGTGCACTAGAGAAGAATGTGTATTCTGTTGCTTTGGGATGAAATGTTCTGAATATATCTGTGATGTCCATCTGGTCCAGTGTTTCGTTTAAGGCCTTTATTTCCTTGCTGATCTTTTGCTTGGATGACCTGTCCATTTCAGTGAGGGGAGTGTTAAAGTCCCCTACTATTATTGTATTATTGTTTATGTGTTTCTTTGATTTTGTTATTAATTGGTTTATATAGTTGGCTGCTCCCATGTTGGGGGCATAGATATTTAAAATTGTTAGATCTTCTTGTTGGACAGACCCTTTGAGTATGATATAGTGTCCTTCCTCATCTCTTATTATAGTCTTTGGCTTAAAATCTAATTGATCTGATATAAGGATTGCCACTCCTGCTTTCTTCTGATGTCCATTAGCATGGTAAATTCTTTTCCACCCCCTCACTTTAAATCTGGAGGTGTCTTCGGGCTTAAAATGAGTTTCTTGGAGGCAACATATAGATGGGTTTTGTTTTTATATCCATTCTGATACCCTGTGTCTTTTGACAGGGGAATTTAGCCCATTAACATTCAGGGTAACTATTGAGAGATATGAATTTAGTGCCATTGTTTTGCCTGTAAGGTGACTGTTACTGTATATGGTCTCTGTTCCTTTCTGATCTACCACTTGTAGGCTCTCTCTTTGCTTAGAGGACCCCTTTCAATATTTCCTGTAGAGCTGGTTTGGTGTCTGCAAATTCTTTCAGTTTTTGTTTGTCCTGGAAGCTTTTAATCTCTCCTTCTATTTTCAATGATAGCCTGGCTGGATATAGTATTCTTGGCTGCATGTTTTTCTCGTTTAGTGCTCTGAAAATATCATGCCAGCTCTTTCTGGCCTGCCAGGTCTCTGTGGATAAGTCAGCTGCCAATCTAATATTTTTACCATTGTATGTTACAGACTTCTTTTCCCGGGCTGTTTTCAGGATTTTCTCTTTGTCACTGAGACTTGTAAATTTTACTATTAGGTGACGGGGTGTGGGCCTATTCTTATTGATTTTGAGGGGTGTTCTCTGAACCTCCTGAATTTTGATGCTCGTTCCCTTTGCCATATTGGGGAAATTCTCCCCAATAATTCTCTCCAGTATACCTTCTGCTCCCCTCTCTCTTTCTTCTTCTTCTGGAATCCCAATTATTCTAATGTGTTTCATCTTATGGTGTCACTTATCTCTCGAATTCTCCCCTCGTTGTCCAGTAGCTGTTTGTCCCTCTTTTGCTCAGCTTCTTTATTCTCTGTCAATTGGTCTTCTATATCACTAATTCTTTCTTCTGCCTCACTTATCCTAGCAGTGAGAGCCTCCATTTTTTATTGCACCTCATTAATAGCTTTTTTGATTTCAACTTGGTTAGATTTTAGTTCTTTTATTTCTCCAGAAAGGGCTTTTATATCTCTCAAGAGGGTTTCTCTAATATCTTCCATGCCTTTTTCGAGCCCGGCTAGAACCTTGAGAATTGTCATTCTGAACTCTAGATCTGACATATTACCAATGTCTGTATTGATTATGTCCCTAGCCTTCGGTACTGCCTCTTGTTCTTTTTTTTTGTGTTGAATTTTTCCTTCTTGTCATTTTGTCCAGATAAGAGTATATGAAGGAGCAAGGAAAATACTAAAAGGGTGGCAACACCCCCAGAAAAATATGCTTTAACCAAATTAGAAGAGATCCCTAATTGTGAGGGGGGAGAAAGGGGATAAAAAGAGGTTCAAAAAGGAAGAAAGAAAAAAAAAGGAAAAAGAAAAAAAAAGGAAAAAGAAAAAAAAAGAAAAGAATTTAAAAAAAATAAGGAAAATATAAAAAAAGAAAAAATATATATATATTAGATAAACTGGTTAAAAAACGTTAAAAAAGAAAAAGGTAAAAGTTAAAAAAAAATTTTACCAGAAGGTGAGGAAAAAAACAAAAAATGAAAAAGAAAAAAAATTAAATTAACTGCAAGACTAAAAAAAATCACAGGGAAAAAGCCATGAGTTCCGTGCTTTGCTTTCTCCTCCTCTGTAATTCTGCTGCTCTCCTTGGTATTGAAACCGCAGTCCTTGGTAGGTGAACTTGGTCTTGGCTGGATTTCTTGATGATCTTCTGGGGGAGGGGCCTGTTGTAGTGATTCTCAAGTGTCTTTGCCCCAGGCGGAATTGCACCGCCCTTATCAGGGGCCAGGGTGAGTAATCTGCTCGGGTTTGCTTTCAGGAGCTTTTGTTCCCTGAGCGCTTTCCGTAGAGTTCCGGAGGACGGGAATACAAATGGCGGCCTCCTGGTCTCCGGCTCGGAGGAGCCGAGAGCCCGGGGTCCCACTCCTCAGTGCGCCCTCCGAGAACAGCGCCCAGTTACTCCCGTCTGCCTGACCTCCGGCCTCACCGAGCCTGCGACCGGTTCAAGGTAACACCGAGCTGTGAGCTTACTGTCAGCTCTGTCTCTGTAGCTGGCCTTCCCGTTCCAATACCCGCAAGCTCTGCGACACTCAGACACCCCCGATCCTTCTGTGACCCTGCGGGACCTGAGGCCACGCTGACCCCACGTGGGCTTCGCCTCGGTTTAGCCTCTGGAGCGATGTCCCTCAGCGGAACAGACTTTTAAAAGTACTGATTTTGTATGCCGTTGCTCCGCTGCTTGCCGGGAGCCGGCCCCTCCCCCCGGGGTCTATCTTCACGTCGCTTTGGATTCACTTCTCCACCGGTCCTACCTTTCAGAAAGTGGTTGTTTTTCTGTTTCCAGAATTGCTGTTCTTCTTCTCTTCGATCTGCCGATGGATTTTCAGGTGTTTGCAATCTTTAGATAAGCTATCTAGCTGATCTCCAGCTAGCTGAAGTAGTCTCAGCCTGCTATTTCTCCGCCATCTTGACTCCTCAGTCCAGTTCCATCCTGAAAACTCAAGAACTCAACGCGCCACAAATTCACATACGAAGTCTCACAATATGATTCTTTATCTTGATTAATAGTTTTCTTAACTAATTGGCTGCTCCCATATTGGGAGCGTAGATATTTACAGTTGTTAGATCGTCTTGGTGGATAGTCCCTTTAAGGATTATGTCGTGTCCCTCTGTATCTCTGACTACAGTCTTTAGTTTAAAATCTAATTTATCTGGTATGAGAATCGCTACCCCAGCCTTCTTTTGAGGCCCATTGGCGTGAAAAATGGTTCTCCATCCCTTCACTTTCAGTCTGGGTGTATCTTTAGGTTCAAAATGGGTCTCTTGTATACAACATATGGATGGGTCCTGTCGTTTTATCCAATCTGCCACCCTGTGCCATTTTATGGGTGCATTTAGGCCATTCACATTGAGAGTGACTATTGATAGATACATTTTTATTTATATCGAGTTACCTTTGAAGTCTTTCTTTATGTAAATTGTCTCTATATTTCTGTTCAATGCTATTCTTAGGATTTTCATCTTTTATAGAACCCCCCCTTGATATTTCCTGCAGTGTCGGCTTGGGGGTTGAATAGTCTTTTAAGCCTTGCCGGTCTTGAAAACTCTTTATCTCTCCATCCATTTTGAATGTCCGTCTTGTTGGATAAAGTATTCTTGGCTGCATGTTCTTCTCATTTAGTACCCTGAATATATCTTGCCAGCCTTTTCTGGCTTGCCAGGTCTTTGTGGACAGGTCTGATGTTATTCTAATAGGCTTTCCTCTGTAAGTAAGGAGCCTCTTTGTCCTAGATGCTTTCAAGAGATTATACTTACAATTATAATTCCTCAATTTGACTATCAGGTGTCGTCATGTTTTCTGGAATGTATAATCTTGGGTGGAGACCATTCAGGCTCTAGTACATGAATGCTGGTTCCATTCATGAGATTGGGAAAATTTTCATGAAGGACTTGTTCCACTATATCAAGACTTCTTTCTTTCTCCTCCCCTTCAGGGATTCCAATAATTCTGATGTTGGAATGCTTCATGGCATCATTTATTTCCCTGATTCTATTTTCGTGGTTTCTAAGCTGTTTGTTTCAGGCTTCCTCCTGATCCTTTCTCTCTATCTGTTTGTCCTCCAGATCACTAATTCTATCTTCTGTCTCAGTTACCCTAGCTTTGAGAGAGTTTAAATTAGATTGGAACTCATTCAGAGCATTGTGAACCTCCTCCCTTGTAGCTTTAAGCTCTGCCCTAACATTGTGAACATCCTGTCTGGTCGCTTTCAGCTTGGCCCTAATCAATTCTGTTTGGTCATCCATGGCTTTCTCCAACCTAGCTATTTCCTGGATAATTGTTAGCCTGAATTCTCTTTCCCACATATTGTCTATGTTGATATCCGTTAGCTCTGTTGCAGAAGGTCCATCCTCTGTATTTTTCTTCTGTTGGGCATTATTCCTCCTAGTCATTTTGGTGGGAGATGACTGAACAGATGTAGCTGGATGTATTAACCGTGGTGCAGTCAAGGTGCTCCCTGGAACACTTCTGAGCAATCAGGATTCCCCACCCAGATGAGAGACAAAAGAAAAGAAAAAGAAGAAAAAAAAAGAGATAGAGAGAGAGACAGGAAAGAAAGGGAAGATGAAAGAGAAAGTGCAGCCCAAATGGGCCCCAAGGTAAGATTTATGAAGTAAGCAAACAAAAACAGACAAACAAAAAGACTGATACAAGTATATGACAAGAGAAAAAAATATATATATGCAAATAAAGGAAGAACCTCATCAAAAAGAACCCCAAGTGTAAGATTTATATACTATCAGGACAAACACAAAAACACAGAAACACTTGTGGAAGAAAAAGATGGGAGAGTGGTTATAAATTCTCAGTGTGTGTGAGGAAGGTTGTTTTGATTCCTCCTGGATGTATCTCGATATCTTTGTTAAAGGACTCAACTTTCCTAAGATAAAGGCGGATTAAAAATTAGTTTACCTATAGGGGTAGTATTGATTGGGGAAAGGAAATTACTTTGAAGTTTAACTCTATATGAATATTAGAAAATAAAAATAAAAAGGAATAAACTGGACTAAACTAAAATTAAAAAAAAAAAAAAGAAGGAATTCAAAAAATAGAAATGCAAAAGAAAAACATAGGTGTATGTATCCAAAAGTTCAGGTTAGAAGGTTATTATGGAATTTGATGTACTGGACAGCTCGCTGTGATGGTTATTAGGTTAAAAAAATCACCTATATATATAAAAAAAATGTACCAGAATAGTGGGAATGAATAAAAAATAAAAGTTTTCCTATGAAGTAGTGGTTGTTCTCTTGTAGTCCTTTTTTTTTCCTCTTTTTTTTTTTTCTTTCTTGGTTTGTGTTTTGGGGGGAGGGGCCTGCCACGTGGGTTTTCAGTCAATGATGTTCCCTGACTTAAGTCCTCCCACAGCCCTCAAGGGGGTGGGCTCTGAGGAAACTGTTTTTGTGTTTTTTGGTTTTTGTTTTTTTTTTCAGGCTTTAGTTCTCTGGCGGTTTTTATGCTTGTTCACTTTTATTTTTCTCACTTCGACCACTTTTGATGGTTTTTGTAGTTTTAGAGGAAAACAAACAGCACCCTGATCTCCCTCTCAGAGAGAAGCCTCAGTCTGGCTGCAGAGCCTAAATAAGTTTTCCCTTGGCCGCGGGCAGAGCAGGTTCCAAGCCACGGTCCCTGGGGACACAGGATCTTTTGCTTGTACCCAAAGCCAAGGCAGCGGCAGCTGTCTGGGAGCTCTAGACCACCAGAGAGGTTCCAAGCCAAATTCACACTGAGATTTTCCCGCTGGCCCTGGGCTGGGAGTGCCTGGTTTTTCTGTGTCTAAGAACACCCGGCTTGAGCGCACCAGTTTCAGGGGAGGCTGAGGTTCACGCGAGGGTCTCAGGCTCAGAGAACGGGGTGCAGGTCCGAGAGCACCAGGCTGGGCCTTTGCGCACCTCTCTGGGGGGAGAGTTTGGTGCAGATTCTGAAACAATGGCGCGTATCAAAGGGCACCGGCTGGGACTTTATACCTCTCTCAGGGGAGTATCTCAGGCTCTATAGCAGGGCTCTCGAGTTCTGCTGCCCGGCGTGGCTCCCATCCCCTCACAGGAAACGGACCCCAGGAGGGCACTGGTGGCTTAGGGACCAAGAGCTGGTTTCGCACTCTCTCTGCCTCAGCTCCAGGGAAGGCAGTCCTGGGACCGGGGCTTAAGCCCCTGTCCCTAGCTGTTCCAATTTCCACAATTTCCCCCGAGATCCTTTGCTCTTTTGGAGTGCTTTCAACCAGTCTCCAAGTTAATGTTCGTCCCCAGACACAGGGCACTCTAGCTCCTATTGGGGTATTACTTTCCAACTGGTCGCCTCTGGTGGCTCCCTCCCCCTTTTGTTTATCTTCCAATATCAGTCTGCCATTCCCACTCAGCTTTCCTGGCCCACTGGAGTCTTCTCCCCCTGTAGCAATCCAGACATATATAATTCTAATCTCAGGCTGATTTCATGGGTGATTGGAGTTCTTTGGTAGGTAATCAGCTCACTTTGGGGTACAAGTTGAAAAGTCGCCTCCTCCTACTTCCCCGCCACCTTGTCCCAGCCCACCCTAGTGTTGTAAACAGAGTCTCTACCAGAGCAAAAGTGGGAGTCTCAAGTGGCTTAAGGTCCACTGTTGATAACTAACCACATAGCCTCCCTATTTGTCTTCAGCTGTTTCAAGATCTCATACAGGACAGTGAAATCTTGGTGGTGGGTATTAAGAAGGGCACATATTGCATGGAGCATTGGGTGTGCTGCATAAACAAAGAATCTTGGAACCCTGGAAAAATAAAACAATGAAACAAAACAAAAACAAAGAAACAAATAAACAAAGACAGGACAGTGAGAAAAACAATCAGAGTGGAAAAATGGGAAACTGATCTCTCCAGATGCCATCACCCCCAGTGTGTTCAATGTCCCCTCCTGGGGACAATTAGGTCCAGCTGGTCCACAGTCACACTACAGTGCCCACCATTAATTACATGTAAAAAGAGGATGGGGGGGTCCTGGGTGGCTCAGTTGTTTAAGCGACTGTCTTCAGCTCAGGTCAAGATCCTGGAGTCCTGGGGCGCCTGGGTGGCTCAGTGGGTTGAGCCGCTCTCTTCAGCTCGGGTCGTGGTCTCGGAGTCCTGGGATCGAGCCCCGCATCGGGCTCTCTGCTCAGTGGGGAGCCTGCTTCCTCCTCTCTCTCTGCCTGCTTGTGATTTCTCTCTATCAAATAACTAAATAAAATCTTAAAAAAAAAAAAAAAAAGATCCTGGAGTCCTGCATTGTGCTCCCTGCTTGGCAGGGAGTCTGCTTCTCCCTCTGACCCCGACCATGTTTGCTCTCTCTCTCTTTCTCTCTCTCTCTCCCTCTCTCAAATAAATAAATAAAATCTTTAAAGAATCTTTAAAAAAAAAAAAAAAAAAGATCGGGGCCAGGATTAATCTACTCGCTGACACCTCGTGTAATTCTGCTGTCTCTCAGAGAATATATCTCTCCCCTTCACCTGAGGCTATTGGAGCTGCCATGGTCCCTGTGTCACCATCTCATATCCAGCACCTGAGGCCTCCAATCCAAAGGTTCCCTAACAGGGTCATGCCTTTCTGGCTCCTGGCCAGCAAGACATGCAGGCAGAGAAGTGTTTCACAATCTACTGCCACCTGCAATTAAGGATAATGAAGTTCTCATTTCCTGCCTTCAGAACAAACTTTAAGCTTCCTCCTTTCCCTGGAGACCCACCTTCATTCAAAGTGCATTGCAGAAGATGCATCTTTAAAAAAATGTACCCATTGCTCTTTGGGCCTCCCATGCACATGAGGCTGGATTGCCTACAGTGTAAAGCTTACATTCAGGTGTCCAGGGTGAGGAATAGCCACCTCCCACCAGCCACCCAACTCCCTGTCCTGGTGCAGAGGGAGGGCTTATATAGACTCTGCTACAACAGGATGTTCTTGCTTTTCCCCTGAACCCTGTGACACCCAGAACTTGTGAGTCAAGAAAGAGCAGAATTTTATTCAGGTGGCTACTAAAGACACTGATTTAGTAGGAGATGTAGGAGCCATAGTGAAATTTGTCATCTCTAGGGCCCCTGTGTCTTGAAATCAGCGACTATTCATGCCTCAGTTCTTGGACATGGAGCTGCATTACAGGAACAGGCATCTGCTCAGCTTTCTTGCTAATCCCATTGAAACTTGACTGACACTTTGTCTTTGCAAGTGTGTTTGGGAGAGATCATAAACTTGGGCTAAATATGTCCCTAAATTCTTGAAGCCAACTTACATTCTGTAGCTTCTCCCAAGGCTGCACTCTTGTTCAGCAGGTCCAATACTTGTTCCTCTGTTGTCAAACAAATATTACAGACATTTCTGAATAGACCAGCTAGACAAGGCCACACACCTTCTGTCTTAATGTCCAGGGGTCTAAATGCCAGGTTTGAACTAGGACTATCTCACAGTTCTTCAAAGCTCCCCACAAAATGTGTTGTCTGTTCTGTGCATTCCTATCCCCAAAGCAAAGACTCATCTAAGTGAACTCCTAGAGAAACATGGGTACAGCTGCCATTGGACTTCACCCTTCTCTGCCTTTGCAAGATCTCTATAAAACAGGGTCTTATCCTTGCCAGATGCAATTTCAGGGAGCTATTCCTTGCACTCAGAGGCATACACATTATTTATAGGCCTACTATTATGTCTGTGCACTCCCTGGGTCTCAGCTATCTCAGTGTTAATAACATGTTCACCTATCACTGCCTGGAAATGATGGCATGTCAGCCTAGGCAAGTCGTGCCTCTGGGATATGTGCTATAAGTTCCTTCCCATGCCAATTAGGCTTTGGGACATCAGGAACTGTTGCATGCTTACACCCCTACAACAGATGCCTGGATACATTAAGTGTCCCATTCCCCCCTGTTCTTCTCTGACAACTTAATCTTTCCCAAGGCAACCACAACCCTACAAGCAGTACACTGAACCCACCCCTCCATCACTTTGTATCATGTTAACACTTTAAAATCAGCTACCCACACACCCCCTGAAGATAGAGACTCTACTCCAATGCACACAACTGCCTTTGACTATGGGAATGATTCCTAGGACACACTGAAGTCAACCCTGGCTTCTATTCCGGGTTGCTACTCTATGTGGATAAATATATAAATAGTTATGTCAGTTTGCTAACTCAAACACTCAAAATGCACTCTGCCTACTGCAAAGTCAGTCTAAGCCACCTGGCTCTCAGCTCTTCCAAAAGTTTGTGCATATGAAAAGGTGGGGGACTTCCATGATTTACACCATTCTAGACAAATCTGGGGTCTGCCAGGTCGTTGGCACCATCAGAAGTCCCATGGTTCCCAACGGCTGTAGTTACTGAGGACATATTGTCTATGTCCAGTACTTGATGCCCTGTTTTAGGCTACTGATCCTGCTACCCAAATGACTAATGGTCCCTCCCCAGCAAAAGCTGTAAGAACACAGACACTGTCTCTCCAGGGACCACTAGAGCTGAGAAGGCTGACAAATTCACAGCCAAGAACATAGTTCCTTCTCCTTTCCCTCAAGTTGGAAATCTGATTTTATCCCTGACTTACATTATTGGTTACCATGTAAATCCCCCACAATGTGAAAAAGACACATGGTACTATAGACGGACAGACAATTCTCAGATCAGGTGTGCATTGGGTTGAGTCAACATCCTGCCCCCTTTCTTCTGACCTTCAGGTTTGCACTGACTCCATAAGATGGGATAATGAAAAAAAACCAAGAGACAACACGTTCTTCCCAGGAATCCATAAAAACTCTGAATTATTTATTTCTCAGAGAATTCCAGTAAACTCCACCCAGTTTCTGTAGGGGTTTAGTGGAACCCAGGGAGTCCCCATAGGCCTCATTGTCCTTTGGAGCTCTCCCAGTGCATTTGATAGATTTTCTACCATTTTGACTACTGTCTGCATGCTTGGTGGATGGACAGATGCTGTCTGAAAAGACAGGACATTGCCACACATGGTTAAAGATGCAGTGCTTGAGATGTGTCCCAGCTTTGCCCTTGTGTTAGGGATTCAGCTTGACCAAGAAACTCAAATTAGCATAGAGACAAACCACCTGTTTGCAAAGCCTCAGGGGTACTCCTTAGAATTTCATATCCCAGGTCATCCTTGGTCATCACAGATAAGTATGAGGAGGATGAAAATAATGATGGGACAGATTGCAATATGAAAATCTAGACACAAAAAGTGACTTTAGGAGAGAACTGTCAGAAATTTGACCTTAAATGCCCAGAATCCATTGCACTTGACCTTTACTGATATTGGAATACTCCAAATTAGACACATGGACTGATGCCATGAAATAGTATTTTATAAAGGAATCCTTAGCCCTACATTCTTGGATTGAGAAAACTTGGTGATGACTTAAGTGGACAAGATGATGCCATGTCTAGCTATTCCCAAGAACCATATGGCAAACTTGGAGCATGTCTTCCGCAGATAATGATGACATGGCCTCTGCCCCTGACAAGCCTTGACACCCCTTTCTACCAGGACTTTCTCAAAAAGTGCTCATGTCTTTAGGGAACACACAATGCCACCTTGCTAAGAAAGGCTTTACCAAGTACTGCTGACCACCTACGCACCTATCAGAATGAAAAGGAGATGTTCCTGGATTCACTCACAGTGACCAAATAGACCCAGGTCACCATTGGCAAGACACTTATTGGTCATCTCCATGGACAACCGCAGGTAAAGATTCCAAGAACCAATTTTGAGGCTCCAACAGCACATGACATAACCATGTAGGTCATTGATTGAGAAACTGGATGTCCACGACCTCTTTTCTTGTTGCAGACTTTCTCTTATACAGAAAGCAAACTTTTTGAGATGAGATCTGCCCTTTCTTCCCTATTGAAAGACTGTACTGCACCTCTTGCTCTTCCTAGACTGCCAACTGCTGGTCATCCTTCAGACTGTGCCTGCCCCATTACCTGTGCTGCTGACTCAGCAGGTCAGGCCCAGACCGTACTCCAGTTTTCAAGGCCTGTGTGTGTTAGAAAATTGGCCCGATGGTCAGTTGTGTTGACATCAGGTTTGTGAATACAACTCTGAATTATTTTTCATGCCTGTCAACTCAAGCAGGTGATTCCATCACAGTGATAGAATCCCTGTGATGGGATGGACATTATAGGAAGGCTGTAATATCCACAACCAGAACAACAATGTCACTCTGCCTTTCCTTCCACTGAGTTGCTTCAGCCCAGAAACCTTACATGGAAGCTCCAGGACTGGCACTAGGAGAAATGATCTCCCTTTGCATGAACGCAGGCATGGTGCTGTGTTCTCTCTCCCTCTCATGGACATAGCAAGCAACATGACAATCAGAAATTTTGCCTGATGTCCACAGCACTCCAGAGTGTCACTAGATGTTCCAGCATAACCGCCATAGCACAGAGATTCTCCAGGCCATGAAATGTGTCTTACTGCACTGGGGCCACCTGTGCATGAGCTTACATAGCTCCAAACTTCCCTGATAAGTCTGCTTAATATCTTGAGTTATATAAAAGTAGACCCAAACTCTGCACTTAGTCAGGTGAGGAAAAAGGTCTTATAGCTGCCAAAAGATTGCAGGCCTCCCAGGTCTCACAAAGTGGCAGGTGTACACGGGAATTTGGGTGTGCAGACAGCAGCATGACCTGTGATAGAGCGCCTCAGTTGCCCAGACCAGGAGAACACCTGACCACCTCCCTCGACCTGGGGGGGAAAACATGGTGATGTTGAGGTTGTCAAGATTGCCCACAGGCAGCTGGACACAAGTGTACAGGGTGAAAACAGATCTGGGATTTGGCTCCTCTGACATAGATTCTGAAAGGAACATACTAGCTAGATCAGTCACTGCAGCGTGGTCCCCTGCAGCTTTTTGGAGTTCCTCAGCTGCCTGCACAGTATTGGGATGTGCACCATTAGACAGGACCTGGGCATTTATATTTCAGTAGTGAACTGTAAAGTGCCATCTTCCCATAGGGGCTATAAGGTCTGGCAAATAAAACTGAATGGATACAAATTTTGTTTAATGACCACTCCCTACAAGTAACCTTGAATTATGGGCTCAAATGTTCAGTCCCCTATTACAAACAATATCGAGGGGGTATATAGAGCCTCAATCTGGCAGAGGTGGTATTGGCAATCCTACAGCCTACTGATGGGCACTCCCATCAGAAAAGGTCACTGTCCTTGGGGATTTCAGTTCACATGTACCTTTACCTCAAAAAGGCAGGGCCAAAGGGGCCACTGTTGCTCAGTTTCAGTAAAGTTTTTTTTTTTTTTTCCAAGAGTGACATCCCATGGAAGTTGAACCCCTTCTTCTATCCTGTTTGTTCTACTGGAAAACTAAAATACACCCCTCGCCTATGTTTGGAGGGGTTCCTGGAAAGCTTTGTAACTTGGTTCCAGGGTCAATGAGAGCAGCAAAGCTTGTGTATGAGTGTGTCTAGAGGTAACTAGAGATGTATATAGATAATTGTACCCAGAAGAGTGACAGGATCTGAACTGCCAGGTCCTGAGGCAACAGCCTGGGCAGTAGTCTATCCCTCCCTCCACTGCTGGTCAGGGTTAGAGTCTCATTAACTCCCCTTCACCCCAGCTAGTGCTGTTTTGTTTAGAAAGGAGATGCAACCACATGAAAGCTAGGGCCTGCAGTTTCTGGAGGAACCCCAGGTACCTGAGGAAAGTTCAGACTACCAGCAGTCCTGAGATGAACTCATTAGGGAACCCTGATCTCAGAGCTGCCCATACAGAGAAGTGTGGGGGTCACCCAACTCCAGAGGAAGGGATATGGAATGAAGTTACACCCCTTGACTAAGGCTAATAAGATGTCCTTAAACCCCTTATACCCTTGAGACCCTCCCTGGGTTCCTGTCTGTAGAGGCGGTGGGTCCACTAAACTTTGTGGCAAAAAAAGACTTGGGCTTCAGGAAAATTCTTTTTGTCCTATCTGGCTATGGCATCCATGATGTCTAATGCCTGCTGTCCTGAATCTGGTATTACCATTAATTATAAAGACACAGGCTTATACTTAGAGCTGTGCTTTATGAAGAACTTCTCAGATTCTGGCAACAAAGGCATCTTCTTAGGGTTGGTAATGGTCTAGGGCTCATTGTAGCATGACACTAGGCAAAAGGACACACCCATTGTACTTTCCCAGTTCTACCTAGAAAGGAGGCATGCCACATCTGGGCTTATCCCCTGCTAGAGGGCCTGATCTCTCATGTCACAAAAATCCAAGTCCATCAATCAAAATCTCTTTCTTCTTATCTCAGTGGGCTCTGCAATCTCAGGGAGGCTCTTCCTGAGATCACTTCCCCTTTTATGGGGTCTGCATCTCCTTTCCTGGTGGCTTGATGTGCTTGTCATGGACATTGAGAGCAGCAACAATGTGTGGAGGGTCTTCAAGGATGTCCTTAAGAAAACATACCTCTCCACAAATAAGTGAAACCATATGATAGTTGACTCTCTCTGCTTGGCTTATTTCACCCAGCATAATCTCTTCCAGTCCCGTCCATGTTGCTACAAATATTGGGCATTCATCCTTTCTGATGGAGGCATAATACTCCATATTATAAATGGACAACATTTTCCTTATCCATTCGTCCATTGAAGGTCATCTTGGTTCTTTCCACAGTTTGGCGACCATGGCCATTGCTGCTATAAACATTGGGGTACAGATGGCCCTTCGTTTCACTACTTATGTATCTTTGGGGTAAATACCAAGTAGTGCAATTGCGGGGTCATAGGGAAGTTCTATTTTTAATTTCTTGAGGAATCTCCACACTATTCTCCAAAGAGGCTGCACCAACTTGCCTTTCCACCAACAGTGGAAGAGGATACCCCTTTCTCCATATCCCCTCCAACACATGTTTTTTCCTGTCTTGCTAATTTTGGCTGTTCTAACTGGTGTAAGGTGGTGTATCAATGTGGTTTTCATTTGAATCTCGCTGATGGCTAGTGATGATGAACATGTTTTCATGTGTCTGATAGCCATTTGTATGTCTTCATTGTATTTATTGTAGTAGTGACTGTTCATATCCTCTGCCCATTTTTGATATGATTGTCTGTTTTGTGTGTGTTGAGTTTGAGGTGTTCTTGATAGATCCTGAATATCAACCATTTGTCTGTACTGTCATTTTCAAATATCTTCTCCAATTCCGTGGGTTGCCTTTGTTGTTGTTGTTGTTGTTTTGTTTTGTTTTACTGTTTCTTTTGATGTGCAGAAGCTTTTGATTTTGATGAAGTCCCAAAAGTTTATATTCGCTTTTGTTTCCTTTGCCTTTGGAGACATAACTTGAAAGAAGTTGCTGAGGCTGATATCGAAGAGATTACTGCCTATGTTATCCTCTAGGATTCTGATGGATTCCTATCTCACATTAAGGTCTTTTATCTATTTTGAGTTTATCTTTGTTTACGATTTAAGAGAATGGTGCAGTTTCATTCTTCTACATATAGCTGTCCAGTTTTCCCAGTGCCATTTATTGAAGAGACTGTCTTTTTTCCACTGTATATTTTTTCCTGTTTTGTCAAAGATTATTTGACATAGAGTTGAGGGTCCATATCTGGGCTCTCTACTCTGTTCCACTGGTCTATGTGTCTGTTTTTATGCCAGTACCATGCTGTCCTGCTGATCACAGCTTTGTAGTAAAGCTTGAAATCAGGTAATGTGATGCCCCCAGCTTTATTTTTGTTTTTCAACATTTCCTTAGCGATTCAGGGTCTCTTCTGATACCATACAAATTTTAAGTTTATTTGCTCCAGTTCTTTGAAAAATACCACAGGAATTTTGATTGGAATGGCATTAAATGTATAGATTCCTCTAGGCAGTATAGACATTTTATCAATGTTTATTCTTCTTATCCAAGAGCATGGCATGGTCTTCCATCTTTTTATGTCTTCTTCAATTTCTTTGATGAGTTTTCTATAGTTCATCGAGTACAAATCCTTTACCTCTTTGGTTAGGTTTATTCCCAGGAATCTTATGATTCTTGGTGCTATAGTAAATGGAATAGATTCTCTAATTTCCATTTCTGTATTTTCATTGTTAGTGTATTTGAAAGCCACTGATTTCTGTACATTGACTTTGTATCCTGTCACGTTCCTGAATTGCTGTGGGAGTTTACTAGTTTGGGATGGAGTCTTTTGGGTTTTCCATATAAAGAATCATGTCATCTGCGAAAAGAGAGAGTTTGACTTCTCCACTGCCAATTTGGATACCTTTTATTTCTCTTTGTTGTCTGATTTGGGTGGCTAAGAGTTCTAATACTATGTTGAACAAGAGTGGTGAAAGTGGGCAACCTTGTCTTGTTCCTGATCTCAACAGAAAGGCTGCAAGGTTTTTCCCATTGAGGATGATAATTGCTGTGGGACTTCCACAGATAGATTTTATGAAGTTCAGGAATGTTCCCTGTATCCGTATACTTTGAAGAGTTTTAATCAGGAACGGATGCTGGATTTTGTCAAATGCTTTTTCTGCATCGATTGAGAGGACCATGTGGTTCTTCATTCTTCTCATATTAATTTGTTCTATCACATTGATTGATTTGCGAATGTTGAACCATCCCTGTAGCCCAGGGATGAATCCCACCTGGTCATGGTGGATAATCTTTTTAATGTGCTGATGGATCCTGTTTGCTAGGATCTTGTTGAGAATCTTAGCATCCATATTCATCAGGGATATTGGTCTGAAATTCTCCTTTTTGGTAGGTTCTTTGCCTAGTTTGGGGATCAGGGTAATGCTGGCTTCATAGAAAGAACCTGGAAGTTTTCCTGATGCTTCAATTTTTTTAAAAAGATTCAAGAGAATAGGTGTTATTTCTTCTTTGAAAGTTTGTTATAATTCCCCAGGGAATCCATCAAGTCCTGGGCTCTTGTTTTTTTGGGAGGTTTTTGATCACTGCTTCAATTTCGTTACTAGATATCATTCTATTCAGATTCTCAATTTCTTCCTGGTTCAATTTTGGGAGTTTATACTTTTCCAGGTATGCATCCATTTCATCTAGGTTGCTAAGCTCTTTGGCATATAACTGTTGATAATAACTTCTGATGATTGCTTCTCCTTCCTTGGTGTTAGTTGTGATCTCTTCCTTTTCATTCATAATTTTATTAATTGGGGCTTTCTCTCTTTTCTTTTGGATTAATGTGGCCAATGGTTTATTGATCATATTGATTCTTTCAAACAACCAGCTTCTAGTTTCATTGATACGTTCTACTGTATCTCTGGTTTCTGCCTCATTGATCTCGGCTCTAATCTTGATTATTTTCCTCTTATGTGTGCAGTTGTTTGATTTGTTGTTGATTGTCCAGTTCTTTATGTGTAGAGACAGCTGCTGTGTTATGGATTTTTCAAATTTATTTGACAGAGGCTTGGATGTTTTTGTATTTCCCCCTTAGGACTGCCTTTATGTATCCCATAGGTTTTGGACAAATGTGTCTTCATTCTCATTGGTTTCCATGAATTGTTTCAGTTCTTCTTTGATCTCCTGGTTGATCCAAGCATTCTTAAGCAAGGTGGTCTTTAGCTTCCAGGTGTTTGAGTTCCTTCCGATATTTGCCTTGTGATAGAGCTCCAGTTTCAAAACATTGTCATCTGAGAATATTCAAGGAATAATCTCAGTCTTTTGATATTCTTTGAGACCTGATTTGTGACCCAGTATGTGGTCTATTCTGGAGAAGTTTCCATGTGCACTTGAGAAGAATGAGTATTCTCTTGTTTTAGGGTGGAAAGTTCTGTATATATCTATGAGGTCCATCTGATCCAATGTGTAATTCAATGCTCTTGTTTCTTTATTGATTTTCTGCTTCGATGATCTGTCTATTTCTGAGAGAATCCCCTCCAAAACACTCAGTTTGTTTCTCAGAGTCCATAGTCTCTCATGGTTCATCACATCCCTCCACTCTCCCCTGATTCACTTTTCCTTTTCTTCTTCTGATGTCCTTCCTGTTTTTCCTTATTCTCCACAAGTAAGTGAAGCCAAATGATAGTTGACTCTCTCTGCTTGACTTATTTCACTCAGCATAATCTCCTCCAGGCCTGTCCATATTGATACAAGAGTTGGGTATTTATTTTGTCTGATGGAGGCATAACACTATATTGTATACAGAGAGCATATCTTCTTTATCCATTCGTCCGTTTATCCATTCATCCATTAAAGGGCATCTTGGCTCTTTCCACAGTTTGGCAACTGTGGTCATTGCCGTTATGAACACTGAGGACAGATACCCTTCCTTTCACTACATCTGTATCTTTGGGATAAATATACACTAGCACAATTGCAGGGGCATAGGGAAGCTCTATTTTCAATTTCTTAAGGAATCTCCACACTTTTTTCCAACGCGGCTGCACCAACTTGCATTCCCACCAAGAGTGGAAGAGGGTTCCCCTTTCTCCACATCCTCTCCAACACACGTTGTTTTCTGTCTTGTTAATTTTGGCCATTCTAACTGGTGTAAGGTGGTATCTCAATGTGGTTTTAATTTAAATCTCCCTGGTGGCTCATGATGATGAACATTTTTTTCATGTGTCTGATAAACATTTGTATGTCTTCTTTGGAGAAATGTCTGTTCATATCTTCTGCCCATTTTTTGACATGATTATCTGCTTTTGTGTGTTGGTTTGAGGAGTGCTTTATAGATCTTGGATAGCAGTCCTCTATCTGTAGTCTTTATTCCAAGGTATCTTATGGTTCTTTGTGCAATAGTAAATGGAATTGATCCTCTAATTTCCTTTTCTATACTTTCATTGTTAGTGTATAAGAAAGCAACTGATTTCTGTGCACTGATTTTGTATCCTGCCACATTACTGAATTGCTGTATGAGTTCTAGTAGTTTGAGGGTGGACTCTTGTTGGTTTTCCATATAAAGTATCAAGTCATCTGTGAACATGGAGAGTTTGACTTCTTTGCCCATTTGAATACCTTTTATTTCTTTTTGTTGTGTGATTGCTTTTGCTAGGACTTCGAGTACCATGTTGAAAAAGAGTGGTGGGAGTGGGCATCCTTTTTGTGTTCCTGATATCAAAAGGAAGACCCTCAGCTTCTCCCCATTGAGATTAATATTTGCTTTGGTTTTTCCTACATAAATTTTGTGAAGTTGAGGAATTTTCCCTCTATCCCTATACTTTGTAGAATTTCAATCAGGTACTGTATTTGGTCAAATGTTGTTTTTTTTTTTCTTTTTTTTTCTGCATCAATTGAGGGGACTATGTGGTTCTTTTCTCTTCTTTTAATTATTTGTTCTATCACATTGATTGATTTCCAAGTTTTGAATAAACCTAGCCAAAGAGGTAGAGGATCTGTATTCAGGAGCTACAGAACATTCATGAAAGGAATTGAGGAAGACAAAAAAAAAAAAAGATGGAAGACAATTCCATGCTTATGGATCAGAAGAATAAACATTGTAAAAATGTCTGTACTTCCCAGAGTAATATATACTTTCAGTGCCATCCCGGTCAAAATTCCACTGGCATTTTTCAAAGTACTAGAGCAAACAATCCTAAAATTTGTATGGAATCAGAAGAGATCATGAATTGCTAAGAAAATGTTGAAACAAGAAAACAACCCTGGAGAGCCTCATGTTTCCTGACTTCAAGCATTACTACAAAGCTGTGATCACCAAGACGGCATGGCACTGACATAAAAACAGGCACATAGGTCAGTGGAAAAGAGTAGAGAGCCCAGAACTCTATGGTCAAATAATCCTCGAAAAGAAAAAATGGAAAAAAAAATACAGCGGAAAAAAGACAGTTTCTTCAATAAATGGTGCTGTGAAAATTGGACAGCTATGTATGGAAGAAGGTACCTTGACGTTTCTCTGACATCATTCACAAAGATAAACTCAAAGTAGTTAAAGAACTCAATGTGATGTGGGAATATATCAAAATCTTAGAGAACATAGGCAGTAGATTCATTGACATCAGCCACAGCAACTTCTTTCAAGATATGACTCCAAAGACTAAGGAAACACAAGTGAAAATGAACTTTTGGGACTTTATCAAGATCAAAAGCTTCTGTGCAGCAAAGGAAATACTCAAAGGAAGTACTCAACTCAATGAGGCAACCCAGGGCATGGGAGAAGATATTCACAAATGACAGTACAAAAGGCTGATATCCAGGATCTATAACGAACTCCTAAAACCAACACACACAAAGCAGATAATCATGCCAAAAGATGGGGCAGAAGACCAGGACAGACAATTCTTCAAAGAAGACATACAAATGTCTATCAGGCACATGAAAAAATATTCATCATCACTAGCCATCAAGGAGATTCAAATCAAAACCACATTGAGATACCACCTTATACAAGGCAGTATGGCCAAAATTACCAAGACAGGGATCAACATGTGTGGGAGAGGATGTGGAGAAAGGGGAATCCTCTCACACTGTTTGTGGGAATGCAAGTTGGTGCAGCCACTTTGGAGAACAGTGTGGAGATTCCTAAAGAAACTAAAAATAGAACTTCCCTCTGACCCTGCAATTGCACTACTGGGTATTTATGACAAAGATACAGATGCAGTGAAAAGCAGGGACATCTGTACATCAGTTTTCATAACAGCAAAGACCACAGTCGCCAAACTGTGGAAAGAGCCAAGATGCCCTTCAAAATACGAATGGATAAAGAAGTTATGGTCCATATATCCTATGGAGTATTATGCCTGCTTCAGTAAAAATTAATACCCAAATTTTGTACCAACATGCACAGGACTGGAAGAGATTATTGAGTGAAATAAGTCAAGTACAGAGCCAATCATCATTTGCTTTCACTTACTTGTGGAGTGTAAGGAATAACAGGGAGGATACTGGGAGAAGGGGAGGAGACGTGAGTAGGCAGAAAGTGGAGGGGGTGATGAACCATGAGAGACTGTGGACTCAGAGGAACAAACTGAGGGTTTTGGAGGAGAGTGGGTTGGGGTGTTGGGTGAGCCTGGTGGTGGCTAGTAAGGAGGACACATACTGCATGGAACACTGAGTTTGGTGCATATTTGGAGGATCTTGGAAGTCTAAAGAAATAAAATTAAATTAAGAAAAATAAAATAAAAAGTAAAAACAAACAAAAAAAAAAGAACACATAAGAATGCGTAAAAAAAAATAAAAGAAAAAGCCACAAAAGCACAAAACCCTCCAGAGAACAAAAGTCTGGAAAACTACTTCAAATATAGCACAGCCCCTTGATAGGGGCAAGGATGACTCAACCCACGCAAGACTGACTGAAAAGAATGAAGCAGGTCCCTCCCCCAGAAGGCAAGCTAAGAGAATGAGAGGACAACTACCACAGGGTCTCCATAAAACTGTAAAACTGCTACATCAGGGAAAACAATATATTAAGATCAGAGTATTGCCCTAAAACCTGTATATTTCATAGACACAAGTTTTTCTTTTAATTTAATCTCAGGATATTTAAAAAAATTTTTTTGATCAATTTACCATTACAACTACACGTTTAATGCAACATATTCCATAATAACCTATTAACTTGAACTTTTTTTCATACATACACCTGCGTTTTTCTTTTTCTATTATTCTTTTTCTTTTTTAATATACATATATATTTAAATCTCAAGGAAATCCTTTATTTTCCCTATTGAATACTACCCCTATATATAAACCAGTTTTAATCTCCCTTTATATATAGAATGTTGAGTCTTTAACAAAGATATCAAGATATACCCAGGAAGAACCAAAGTAACTTTTTTGCCTATATTGAGGATGTATAACTACCTTCCCATCCTTCTCGTCTGTTAGTGTTTCTGTGTATTTGTTCTGGTTCTGGTATTAAATAAATCTTATTCTTGGAGTTCTTTTTTTTTCTTGTTATTTACTTTTGTGGATCTTTTTGTCCTATTTTGTTTATATACCTTATGAATCTTACTTTTGGGGCTCATTTTGGTGAGTTTTTCTATTATCTCCCTCTCTCTCTCTCTCTCTCTTTTTTTTTTTTTTCTTTCTTTTGGTGGTGATTTCCAATTGCTCCGATGGTGCACCTTGCCTGGAATGTGGTTGATATATTCAGCTCTAATCCAATCATCCACCTCTCACTAAAGTGACTAGGAGGAGGAACACCCAAAAGGGGAAAAATTCAGAAATTGTGCCCTCTCCATCAGAACTACTGGGTATGGACATAAACATTATGACAGAAAGGGAGATCAGGGTAGCAGTTATCCAGGTAATGTCTAGGGTGGAGGAAACCATTGGTGACAACATAGAATCTTTAAAGGCAGAAGTGAGAGCTGATCTGGCAGAAGTTAAAAATGTTTTCAATGAGATCCAATCTAATCTAAATAGTCTAACAGCTAGGGTAACTGAGGCAGAAGATAGAGTTAGTGATCTAGAGGACAAACTGATAGGCAAAAAGGATCAGGAGGAAGCCTGAAACAAACAGCTTAGAAGCCCTGAAAACACAATTAGGGAAATGAATGATGCCATGGAACTTTCCAACGTCAGAATCATTGGGATTCCTCAGGGGATGGAGAAAGAGAGAAGACTGGAAGATATCATTGATCAAATTCTGGTTGAAAGTTTCCCTAGTCTGGGGACTGGAACGGCCATTCATGTCCTAGAAGCAGAAAGGGCAACCACCAAGATCAAGGAATCTAAAAAGGCCTCGAGACACTTAGGAGCCATAATTTTAGACAAGAGTTTCTGAGGGAATCAAGGGGGAAGAGATTCCTTACATTCAGAGGAAGGACCAACAGAATAACACCAGACCTGTCCACAGAAACGTGGCAAGCCAGAAAGGGCTGGCAAGACATACTCGGGGCATTAAATGAGAAGAATGTGCAGCCAAGAATACTTTATCTAGCAAGGATACATTCAAAATGGATGGAGAGATAAAGAGCTTCCAAGAATGTTAAGGTTTAAAAGAGTATGCGACTACTAAGCCAACACTACAAGAAATATTCATAGGGGTTCTACAAAAGGAGAAAGAACCCAAGAGTGACACAGAACAGAAATTTACAGGGAAAATCTCTAGAAACAAGGACTTCACAGGCAACTTGATGTCAATAAAAATGTATCTTTCTATAGTCACTCTCAATGTGAATGGCATAAATGCTCCCATAAAATGGCACAGAGGGCAGACTGGATAAAACGACAGGACCCCTCCACATGCTGTCTATACAAACAGAAATGGACAAAGACTGACAAAATTAAATGGCAAGGAATAAAAAAGAAGAACCCAGCCAAAATGAACCCCAAAAATAAAATTTATATAATATCAGAACAAAAACAAATACACGGAAGCACTAACAGAAGAAAAAGGTGGGAGGGTGGTTGTAAATTTTAATGTAGGTGAGGAAGGTTATTTGGGTTCTTCCTGGGTATATCTTGTTATCTTTGTTAAAGAACTCAATGTTCCAGAGATAAAGGGAGATTAAAACTGACTTATATGCCTGGGTAGTATTGAATAGGGAAAAAGGATTACTTTGAAGCCTATATCCAAATGTATTTTTTTTTAAAGTAGAAAATGAAAGAAAAGGAAAAATACAGGTGTATGTATGAAAAAGTTCAAGTTAAAAGGTGGTTATGGAATATATTGTATTAAACCTTTGGTTCTAATGGTCAATAGGTTTAGGAAATTAAAAGAATAAGAATGCTGAGAATGAATAAAAACAACACAAAACAAAGAAGTTGTAGCTATAAAAAATACAGGTTTTAGGGCAATACCATGAGCTTAATCTATTGTTTTCTCCTGATGTTGGGGTTTTAAACAGTTTTCTGAGGACCCTGTGGTGGTTGTCCTTTTGTTCTTTTGGCTTGCCTTCTGGAGTAGAGGCCTGGCATACTGTTTTCCAGTCAGTCTTGCTTGGGTTGTGTTGTCCTGCCCCCTATCAAGGTGCTGGGCTCTGTGGAAACCAGTGTTTCAGGTTTTGTCTTCTGAGGATTGTTCTATTTTTGTTGTTCTTCTTGTTTTGTTATGTTTTGATTTTGTTTTTGTTTCTGGTTTTGTTTTGTAATTTTTTTTTTTTTTATCCACTATGACCAGGTGGAATTCCCCCTGGGCTACAAGGATGGTTCAACATTCGCAAATCAATGTGATAGAACAAATCAATAAGAGAAGAGAGAAGAACCACATGGTCTTCTCAATCAATGCAGAAAAAGCATTTGACAAAATCCAGCATCTCTTCCCGATTAAAATGCTTCAAAGTATAGGGATAGGGATAACATTCCTGAACTTCATCAAGTCTATCTATGAAAGACCCACAGCAAATATCATCCTCAATGGAAAAAGCTTGCAGCTTCCCGTTGATATCAGGAACACGACAAGGATGCCCACTCTCACCACTCTTGTTCAACATAGTATTAGAAGTCCTAGCAACAGCAATCAGACAACAAAGAGAAATAAAAGGTATCCAAATTGGCAATGACGAAGTCAAACTCTCTCTCTTCGCAGATGACATGATTCTTTATATGGAAAACCCAAAAGACTCCACCCCCAAACTACTAGAACGCATACATCAATTCAGCAATGTGGCAGGATACAAAGTCAATGTACAGAAATCAGTGGCTTTCTTATACACTAACAATGAAAATACTGAAAGGGAAATTAGAGAATAGTTTCCATTTACTATAGCACCAAGAACCACAAGATATCTGGGAATAACCCTAACCAAAGAGGTAAAGGATCTGTATTCGAGGAACTACAGAACACTCATGAAAGAAATTGAAGAAGACACAAAAAGATGGAAGACCATTCCATGCTCTTGGATCGGAAGAATAAACATTGTTAAAATGTCTATACTGCCTAGAGCAATCTCTACTTTTAATGCCATTATGATCAAATTTCCAGGGGTATTTTTCAAAGAGCTAGAGCAAATAATCCAAAAATTTGTATGGTATCAGAGGAGGCTCTGAATCACTAAGGAAATGTTGAAAAACAAAAATAAAGCTGGGCTTGAAGTCCGGAATTGTGATGCCACCAACGTTGGCTTTCTTTTTCAATATCCCTTTGGCTATTCGAGGTCTTTTCTGGTTCCATATAAATTTTAGCATTATTTGTTCCATTTCTTTGAAAAAGATGGATGGTACTTTGATAGGAATTGCATTAAATGTGTAGATTGCTTTAGGTAGCATAGACATTTTCACAATATTTATTCTTCCAATCCAGGAGCATGGAACATTTTTCCATTTCTTTGTGTCTTCCTCAATTTCTTTCATGAGTACTTTATAGTTTTCTGAGTATAGATTCTGTGTCTCTTTGGTTAGGTTTATTCCTAGGTATCTTATGGTTTTGGGTGCAATTGTAAATGGTATTGACTCCTTAATTTCTCTTTCTTCTGTCTTGCTGTTGGTGTAAAGAAATTCAACTGATTTCTGTGCATTGATTTTATATCCTGACACTTTACTGAATTCCTGTATAAGTTCTAGCAGTTTTGGAGTGGAGTCTTTTGGGTTTTCCACATATAGTATCATATCATCTGCGAAGAGTGATAATTTGACTTCTTCAAAGCTGTCGTCATCAAGACAGCATGGTACTGGCACAAAAACAGACACATAGATCAATGGAACAGAATAGAGAGCCCAGAAATAGACCCTCAACTCTATGGTCAACTAATCTTCGACAAAGCAGGAAAGAATGTCCAATAGCAAAAAGACAGCCTCTTCAATAAATGGTGCTGGGAAAATTGGACAGCCACATGCAGAAAAATGAAATTGGACCATTTCCTTACACCACACACAAAAATAGACTCAAAATGGATGAAGGACCTCAATGTGCGAAAGGAATCCATCAAAATCCTTGAGGAGAACACAGGCAGCAACCTCTTTGACCTCAACCGCAGCAACATCTTCCTAGGAACAACGCAAAAGGCAAGGGAAGCAAGGGCAAAAATGAACTATTGGGATTTCATCAAGATCAAAAGCTTTTGCACAGCAAAGGAAACAGTTAACAAAATCAAAAGACAACTGACAGAATGGGAGAAGATATTTGCAAATGACATATCAGATAAAGGACTAGTGTCCAGAATCTATAAAGAACTTAGCAAACTCAACACCCAAAGAACAAATAATCCAATCAAGAAATGGGCAGAGGACATGAACAGACATTTCTGCAAAGAAGACATCCAGATGGCCAACAGACACATGAAAAAGTGCTCCATATCACTCGGCATCAGGGAAATACAAATCAAAACCACAATGAGATATCACCTCACACCAGTCAGAATGGCTAAAATCAGCAAGTCAGGAAATGACAGATGCTGGCGAGGATGCGGAGAAAGGGGAACCCTCCTACACTGTTGGTGGGAATGCAAGCTGGTGCAGCCACTCTGGAAAACAGCATGGAGGTTCCTCAAAATGTTGAAAATAGAACTGCCCTATGACCCAGCAATTGCACTATTGGGTATTTACCCTAAGGATACAAACGTAGTGATCCAAAGGGGCACATGCACCCGAATGTTTATAGCAGCAATGTCCACAATAGCCAAACTATGGAAAGAACCTAGATGTCCATCAACAGATGAATGGATCAAGAAGATGTGGTATATATACACAATGGAATACTATGCAGCCATCAAAAGAAATGAAATCTTGCCATTTGCGACAACATGGATGGAACTAGAGCGTATCATGCTTAGCGAAATAAGTCAAGCAGAGAAAGACAACTATCATATGATCTCCTTGATATGAGGAAGTGGTGATGCAACATGGGGGCTTAAGTGGGTAGGAGAAGAATAAAGGAAACAAGATGGGATTGGGAGGGAGACAAACCATAAGTGACTTTTAATCTCACAAAACAAACTGAGGGTTGCTGGGGGGAGGGGGTTTGGGAGAAGGGGGTGGGATTATGGACATTGGGGAGGGTATGTGCTTTGGTGAGTGCTGTGAAGTGTGTAAACCTGGTGATTCACAGACCTGTACCCCTGGGGATAGAGTATTATGCCTCCATCAGAAAGGATGAATACCCAACTTTTGTAGCAACATGGACGGGACTGGAAGAGATTATGCTGAGTGAAATAAGTCAAGCAGAGAGAGTCAATTATCATATGGTTTCACTTATTTGTGGAGCATAACAAATAGCATGGAGGACATGGGGACTTAGAGTGGAGAAGGGAGTTGGGGGAAATTGGAAGGGGAGGTGAACCATGAGAGACTATGGACTCTGAAAAACAATCTGAGGGTTTTGAAGGGACGGGGGGTGGGAGGTTGGGGTACCAGGTGGTGGGTATTATAGAGGGCACGGATTGCATGGAGCACGGGGTGTGGTGCAAAAATAATGAATACTGTTATGCTGGAAATAAAATAAATAAATAAATAAATAAATAATAAAAACATAAAAAAAAATAAAATAAAGCTGGGGACATCACGTTACCTGATTTCAAGATTTACTACAAACTATGATCACCAGGACAGCATAGTACTGGCATTAAAACAGACACACAGACCAGTGGAACAGAGTAGAGAGCCCATATATGGACCCTCATATCTATGGTCAAATAATCTTTGACAAAACAGGAAAAGATATACAGTGGATAAAAGACAGTCTCTTCAATAAATGGTGCTGGGAAAACTGGACAGCTATATGTTGAACAATAAAACTCTATCATTCTCTTACACCATACACAAAGATAAACTCAAAATGGGTAAAAGACCTCAATGTGTGATAGGAATCCATCAGAATCCTAGAGGAGTATATAGGCAGTAACCTCTTCGATATCAGCCACAGTAAATTCTTTCAAGATATGTCTCCAAAGGCAAAGGAAACAAAAGCGAAGATGAACTTTTAGGACTTCCTCAGCATCAAAAGCTTCTGCACAGCACAGGAAACAGTCAACAAAACAAAGAGGCAACCCACGGAATGGGAGAAGATATTTGCAAATGACAGTATAGACAAAAGGTTGATATGCAGGATCTATAAAGAACTCCTCAAACTCAACACACACAAAACAGACAATCATATAAAAATAAAATGGGCAGAAGATATGAACAGACACTTCTCCAATTAAGACATAGAAATGGCTATCAGATACATGAAAAAATGTTCATCATCACTAGCCATCAGGGAGGTGCAAATTAAAACCACTTTGAGGTTCCACCTTGCACCATTTAGAATGGCCACATTTGGCAAGACAGGAAACAACATGTGTTGGAGAGGATGTAAAGAAAGGGGAAACCTCTTACACTGTTGGTGAGAATGCAAGTTGGTGCAGCCACTTTGGAGAACAGTGTGGAGATTCCTCAAGATATTAAAAATAGAGCTTCCTTATGACCCTGTCATTGCACTACTTGGTATTTACCCCTAAGATACAGATGTAGTGAAACAAAGGGCCATCGGTACCCTAATGTTTATAGCAGCAATGGCCACGGTCGCCAAACTGTGGAAAGAACCAAGATTCCCTTCAACGGATGAATGGATAAGGTAGATGTGTTCCATAAACACTATGGAGTATTATGCCTCCATCAGAAAGGATGAATACCCAACTTTTGTAGCAACGTGGTCGAGACTGGAAGAGATCATGCTGAGTGAAATAAGTCAAGCAGAGATAGACAATTATCATATGGTTTCACTTATTTGTGGAGCATAACAAATAGCGTGGAGGACATGGGGAGTTAGAGAGGAGAAGGGAGTTCTGGGTAATTGGAAGGGGAGGGGAACCATGAAAGACTATGGACTCCGAAAAACAATTTGAGCATTTTGAATGGGTGGGAGGTGGGAGATTGGGGGAACCAGGTGGTGGATATTAGAGAGTGCATGGATTGCATGGAGCACTGGGTGTGGTGCAAAAAACAATACTGTTACGCTGAAAAAAATAAATTAAAAAAAAAAAAGTGTGTTGTGGGGCAGTGTACTTGGGACTCTATGTCCCATGCCCAGGCAGCAACCCAGAACAAGTTGATTTTCTTACCACACATGCTTACCTACTGTCCCTGCTCAGCTCCCTGGAATGCAGACTAAGAGAGAAGTGAGGGATGATCTTCCTTGTATTCTCTCTGGATGCCAAAGTTCATCAACGAGATCTTCTACCTATTTTTATGATTGATTTCATGGGATGCAATATTCAGGATCATGGTCTCTGTCTTCCATATTCAGGAACATGCTCTCCAGGTTGTGATAGCTTGTACTGGGTAGGATCACACAGCAGACACCCTCCCCTACTTCCCAAAGGCACCCCAGTGTATGGGACAGACAGTATGGCTGGGGAATAGCTCTTCATTGCCCTGAACTCTCTTTGGGACTGCAGAAGGAGAGATTACCTAGACAATGAGAAAATCCTCAGTGCTCAAGATCATTGCTTTGGAGAAATGTCATGAATTTTCTCCTGCAGAAGCCTGTGGCAACTTCTCTTAATTCTTCACCACAAGACCTCAGCTCAAGTCCCAGCTGCTGACTCAGTTACCTGGACAGTGTCTTGGGATCAGTGTGGGCTCCTACAGTCTTACAAAAATATAAAGAAGCCAGAACATGTGCTTTTCACAGTTTATTTCTGAATGCTGGTCACAGACACAGTGTGAAAGTCGGGTGAAATGTGTTGGTAACACTCTGTCTTTTACAGATCCCTGGAAATGTGGATGTCAGCTTTGCGACTTCCTTACTGTAGAGTTTCACTCATGGTCCTGTGGGTTGCCTACTGTTGTCTGGGGGTCTGGGGTCTAAGTCCAGGATTGGCTTCATCAGCTTTCTCTTCCTTAACTCTAACTGTCCTGATTGTTTTTACATTTGTGGCGACACCAAACAGGAAAACAGCTATTAAGGCATAAATGCGACCAAAGACCACTCTCAGATACACCAGAGATTCAGCATTTTGCCTGACTGACCGCATTTTACGTGGCGGGGGTCCACTGTCTGTGCTCCCCCCAGCACCTCTGTCAATGCAGTGTGGAGGATCCCAGCCTATGTGACAATGACAGTTCTTGTTATTGTTGCAAATCCCCCTGTGACTGCATTTCTCAGGTAAACAGTCATAATTCAGCTGAGCTGCACTGCCATTGCAGTAGGTATTGCTACAGATCTTTCCAGGACCACAGGGTGTACCTGGTCTCACATGACCAACATCATTTGTTCCTGTGGAGCGATGTGAGTCCAGCCCAAAACACCAGAACCCTGAGATTAGAGACTGATGGAATCCCACATGTTCTTGCAAGCGGGGGAGGTGTGTGACATTGCCACACTGCAGCCTTCCACAATAAATGTCTTCATGGGCACATGGAGTACTCTTCATTAGTTCAGCTACTCTCCTGCAGTGTCCATATCTATCTCCTCTTCTATTTATGTCATAGCAGGCATCTGAACCTTTCACAGCATTTTTACCAAAGATTTCTTGGCAGTGCACATTGCGGTCAGTGCAATTTCCATGATAGCAGTAGCCCACTTCCGTGCATGGGGTTCCATCTTGCATATAGAAATCATCAGGGCATGCCAAGGACTTCCCACGGCAGTACTCGGGAAGATCACATATATTTTGGATTGGTCTGCAGAGTGTCCCAGGAGGGGAATAGGTGCAGTTTGTACAGCACCTGCCTGTATTGCATTTGCTGCCACTGGTGAATGAACAAGCATTCGTACAGCAGGGGTTGCTGTAACACTGTTTGAAGGAGCCACAGTCACACTCCTCACCATGATCCACTATGTTATTTCCACAACGATTGTCATTCAGGCTTTTATTGAAATACTCATTTTGGGTTCTGTACATGCACTCAAGTACACGACCACCCACTATGTGCTGAATGTGTGTATAGGAACAGTTACTGAAGGAATCTGTCAGACCAGGTGGTATGTACATAATGCAAGTGGATCTTCTCTGGCAAGAACAGTATAAATCATCATAGTACATACCAGCACTTCTTCCCACCTTTTGTGTTGCTATGATAGACAAAAATAAATACGGTCTGCCAAAGTAACCAATCATGATGAGATTTCGATAACGGCATATACCATATGCAACAGGCTCATAATTATGATCCTGTGGCCCCTCTTTTATCAACATTATGGATGAATGTGGTTGAAGACTTGGAAACACATGCTTCTCATAATGCTTAAAATATGGATTTTCTGTCGCATGATAATTACCCATGGAAGCTGGATCTTGCTGATCATAAATGATTATGGATGAAATATAAAAAGCTATATCAATACCTTGAAAAAATGTGTCAATTAAATTAAATACCCTCATGAGAAATTGGGCACATTTTGACACGTTGTTGAACACAGTATACATTGAGTTGGAACTGAGAGCAAGTGCTTTGATATTTCCATGATGGGATGAATACATCTTACTAGAGATCCTGGGGACAACACTGGAATTTGCTTGAGAGAATAGGGGATCCCTAACCTCCTGATCTCCCAGTTTATAGGTAAGTCCCACTGCTTTGGTGTCTGCCACTATCTGAGAAACAATGTGTTCAAACCTTTGGGAATTGCTGAGGGGTTTGATTTCATAGGTGAGGTCATCCAACTTGATGATACCTTCAAGACCCCCATAGCATGTGTCCATGGTGATCATGGAAAGAGGAATCTCCTCCAGGTAGCCGAGGTAGTAACAGTCTGGAGGGATGAAGGGATAGTCCATCTGCAAGGCTCCTTGGTCGTCCTGAGTCATCATCAGCAGTTGTCTGGACCAAAACAGTTTCTTGCGCCGCATGTGGATAACGTGCCTCTTGCCCCCAAATTGCAGGCTGTAGGACAGCCAGCCTGGCATCTGAACGTCTTTGCCATGGTGCATCTCCTTCCTGGGAATGACCACCTCAGAGGACATGTAGCGCCATGACGGACGGCCTTGAGAACATTGGACAGGAGCAAGCCCTGCCCAGACAGCAAGCAGTAAGAAGAATGTCCTCATGATGACCTGGTCCTCTGCCAGACCAAGGGCCCTGATCAGGAGCATCTGTCAGTGAGAATGGATCAAGGGAAGATCCTCAGTGAGGGCCACGTCTAGAGCATCTGACAGAACAGAGGACTGCTTCAGGATACCAGCACCCCACACCTGGAGGCCACCTGTGGGAATGAGGTCACAGTCACAGGGTGTGGCAGTGGGTGGGCCTGCACACCTGTTCAGCTGTGTGGATGTGTGAGAGATGGGTGCTCACATAGATATGGGAAATGTGTTGGACTCGGGCTTCTCCAGATTCAACACATTCAATCTTTCCTCCAGATACTTGAATACATGATATACAGTAATAATGCAATAAACTCCTTTACTGTTTCCATCTCCTGTGGTATTTCTGGGTCCACTTTCTGTGGATTACCCCCATAATTCACTATAGATATCACTGTTCCTACTTCCTTGACATGCATTGGTGGACATTGCAAATTTTACATTAAAGACATTGATGAAAATGGTTTTGCAGTGTTACCTGTCTTATCCTGGTTTACCATTTATTGGCAAGTCATTTGAACCTTTTGGTTTTTATTTTGAAGTTTCCTTTGGGCTTACTGAGTAATATATTCCCCAGTACTCCGTGTAATGATAGATGAGTTACAAGTTTGTATGTTATTTTTTTTCTCACAGCAGTGAAAACAGAATGTACTGGTGACCACATGTGAGACCCAAGGGTTGTTCACACTAATCCTCTATTTTGTTTCTTTCCTGGACTTTGGCAGCATGTGTGGATCCTTTCTCAGCCAGAGACACAGAGGGGGTGAGGTTACTTTTGTAGTTGGCATCATACAGCTCGGGTGTGAATAAGAAATGTTGCCAACCATTGCACTCCCTTCTTTAATCAAGTATTCAAAACCCCCTTTAAAATCTCCTGTTTCAGGCAGAAATTTCAGTGTTGGCTTTTGAAAAAGAGTGTGCCTTTTGCCAATGTGGCTAGCTTTCTGAATAAAATTCACATCCCTTTCCAGTCAAAACTCATCTCTTTAATATTGGCCTTTCCAACAATGGACAGGTTAATTTGAATTCAGAGAGAGGAATGAGTTTCCAGGGGTTAGTGGGAGGGCCAATGGTGAGTTGCCAATATCTCAGAGGTATGATTTTATGTTACGCTAGATAACTAAGTTCTAGAAATGTCCTCCAAAACCCTGCACCTGCAAAAGAACAATACTGTGCTACACAATTAAAATTTTGTTAAGAGGATAGCTCTCATGTGTAGTGAGATCTTAGCACAATACAAATGTGAAAGACAAGAATCTGCTTCTCTCATGACTGTATGCTGAGCTCCACTGACATGCTCTCTACTAAAAATGTGGAAAAAATTTACAAGCTACTTAGATATTTTTGATATGAGCCCTTTATCAGATATGAAATGTGTAAGTATCTTCTCATATTCCAGAGTTTGCCTTTTAATTTTGTTCATTATTTCATTTGCTGCACAGAAGTAGTTGGGTTTTCTCTCTCTCTCTCTATACACACACACACATACACACACACACACACACACACACACGTATATACATATACAAATTGAAGTCCCAAAAGTTTATTTTTGCTTTTGTTTTCTTTGCCTCAGGAGATAAATCCAGTAAGAATTTGCATGGATTATATGAAGTAGATTAGTTTACGGTCTCAACTAGGATTTTGATGGTTTCTTGTGTCACATTAAGGTATTTGAACCAGTTTTAATCTATTTTTGTGTATTGTGTTAAAATGAAGAGTGGTCTGGCTTTATTCTTCAGAATGTGGCTGTCTAGTTTCACCAAACCCATGTGTTGACGAGACTGTCTTCCTTCCATTGGATGTTCTTTGTTGATTTGTTGAAGATTCATTGACAATAGGGTTGTGGGTCCAACCTGAGTATTTATTTCTGTTCCACTGATCTATACATCTCTTTCTGTGCCAGTAAAATATGGTCTTGATGATCAGATATGTGTAATATGCCTTTAAATCCAGAATCCTGAGGTATCCAGGTTTGCTTTTATTTTTCAGGATTACTTTGGCTTTTTGGGATCTTTTGTCATCCCATGCAAGTTGTAGAATTGTTTGCTTCCACTCTGTGATAATTGTGGTTGATATATTTTGTTTACTTTTATTTTACTTTTTCAGTGTTCCAAGATTCATTATTTATGCACCACACCAGTGATCCATGCAATATTTCCCATTCTTAGTACCCACCACCAGGGTCACCCAATGTCCCATCCCCTCCCCTCTAAAACCTTCAGTATGTTTCTCAGAGTCCACAGTATCTCATGGTTTGCCTCCCCTCTGTTTTTGTTGATATTTTGATCAGTATTGTGTTGAGTATATATTTCTTGGGTGGTATAGATACTTTTATACTTAATTTTCTTTTAATTTTTTAAAGATTTTCTTTGTGACTTCTGCTCATTTCTAATATTTTAAATTCATATTTATTCATTATTTATTTATCTATTTACTTATTTATTTATTTTTAAAAACTTCTTTTGGGTGTTGCAGAATTCACTGTTTATGCACCACACCCAGTGTTCCATGCAATACATGCCCTGCATAATATCCACAGCCGGGCTCAGCCAATGGCCCAAATCCCTCCCCTCCAAAACCCTCAGTTTGTTTCTCAGAGTCCACAGTCTTTCATGGTTCCTTTCTCCCTCCAACTTCCCCCAACTCACTTCTCCTCTCCATTTTATCATGTTTTCCATGTTATTCCTTATGATCAACAAATAAGCAAAACCATATGGTAAACTGGTTCTCTCTGCTTGACTTATTTCACTAAGCAAAATCTCCAGGCCCATCTATGTTGATACAAAACTTGGGTATTCATCCTTTCTGATGGAGGCATAATACTCCATAGTGTATATAGACAACATCTTCTTCCCCATTTGTCCATTGAAGGGCATCTTTGTTCTTTCCACAGTTTGATGACTGTGCTATGAACATTGGGGTACAGATGGCCCTTCTTTTCACTACATCTGTACCATTGGGGTAAATACCCAGTAGTGCAATTGCAGAGTCATAGGGAAGCTCTATTTTTATTTTCTTATGAAAACTCCACATTTGTTTCCAATGTGGCTGCACAAATTTGCTTTCCTTCCAGCAGTGTAAGAGGGTTCCCCTTTCTCCACATCCTCTCCAACACATTTTTTTTTTTACTGTCTTGTTAATTTTAGCCATTCTGGATCCTTCATTGACTCAGTGAGTTAAGCCTCTGTCTTCAGCCCAGGTCAGGATCTCGGGGTCTTGGGATCAAGCCCTGCATGGGGCTCTCTGCTGAGCTGGGAGGTGCTTCTCTCTCTCTCTCTCTCTCTCTCTCTCTCTGCCTACTTGTGATCTCTCTCTCTCTCTGTCAAATAAATAAATAAAATTTAAAATATATATATATATATATATATATATATATATATATATGTATATATATATGTCATTCTAACTGGTGGAAGGTGGGATCTCAATGTGGTTCTGATTTGAATCTCCCTGATGGCTAGTGATGATGAACATTTTATTCATCTGTCTGTTAGCCATTTGTATGTCTTCATTGGAGAAGTGGCTGTTCGTGTCTTCTGCCCATTTTTTTTGACATGATTATCTGTTTTGCATGTGTTGAGTCTGAGAAGTTCTTTATAGATCTTATTTTGTCTGTATTCTCAATTGTGAATATCTCCTCCCATTCTGTGGGTTTCCTCGTTGTTTTGTTGACTCTTTCCTTTGCTGTGCAGAAGCTTTTAATCTTGATGAAGTCCCAAAAGTTCATTTTCACTTTTGTTTCCATTGTCTTTGGAGACATATCTTGAAAGAAGTTACTGTAGCCAATGTCGAAGAGGTTACTACTATGTTATCCTCTAGGATTCTCATGGATTCCTGCCTCACATTGAGGTCCTTCATCCATTTAGAGTTTATGTTTGTGTATGGTGTAAGAGAATGGTCAAGTTTCATTCTGCTACACGTAGCTGTTCAATTTTCCCAGTACCATTTATTGAAGACTGTCGTTTTTCCACTGTATATATTTTCCTGCCTTGTTGAAGATTATTTGACCATAGAGATGAGGGTCCATACTGGGCTCTCTACTCTATTCCACTGGTCTATGTGTCTGTTTTTTTGTCAGTACCAAGCTGTCTTGGGTATCACAGCTTTGTAGTAAAGCTTGAAATTAGGCAATGGATGCCCCCAGCTTTGTTTTTCTTTTTCAACATTTTCTTAGCATTCCAGTATATCTTCTGGCTCCATGCAAATTTTAGGATTGTTTACACCAACTCATTGAAAAATGCTGGTGGAATTTTGATTGGAATGGCATTGAACGTACAGGTTGCTTTAAGCAGTGTAGATATTTTAACTATGTTTATTCTCCCAATCCATGAGTATGGAATGTTTTCCCATCTTTTTGTGTCTTCTTCAATTTCTTTCATGAGTGTTCTGTAGTTCCTTGAGTACAGATCCTTTACCTATTTGCTTAGGTTTATTCCCAGGTATCTTATGATTCTTGGTGCTTTGGAAATGGAATTGATTCTCTAATTTCCTTTTCTGTATTTTCATTATTATTGTGTAAGAAAGCAACTGATTTCTGTCCCTTGATTTTATATCCTGCCACATTAATGAATTCCTGTAAGAGATCCCATAGTTTTGGGGTGGAGTCTTTTGAATATTAATTCCATATAAAGTATCATGTCATCTGCGAAGAGAGAGAGTTTGACTTCTTCATTGACAATTTCAATACCTTTTATTTCTCTTTGTTGTCTGATTGCTGTTGCTAGGACTTTTAATGCAATGTTGAACAGGAGTAGTGAGAGTGGGCATCCTTGTCATATTCCTGATCTCAAAGGGAAGGGTATAAGCTTTTCCCCTTGAGGATGACCTTTGCACTGGGCTTTTCATAGATAGATTTTATGAAGTTGAGGGTGTTCCCTCTACCCGATACATTGAAGTGTTTTGATCAGGAATGGATGCTGCATCTTGTCAAATGCTTTTTTTCTGCATCAATTGAGAGGACCATGTTGTTCTACTCTCTTCTCTTATTGATTTGTTCTACCACATTGATTTGCGAATGTTGAATGATCCTTGCACTCCCGGGCAAATCCCACCTGTAGTGGAGGATAATCTTTTTATATACTGTTGGATCCTATTAGCTAGGATCTTGTTGAGAATCTTGGCATCGATATTCATCAGGGATATTGGTCTGAAATTCTCCTTTTTGGTCGGGTCTTTACCTAGTTTGGGGATAAGGTCAAGGTAATGCCGGCTTTATAAGGAGAGTCTGGAATTTTCCTTCTTCTTATACACTAATAATGAAAATACAGAAAGGGAAATTAGAGAATCGATTCCATTTACTATAGCACCAAGAACCATAAGATACCTGGGAATAAACCTAACCAAAGAGGTAAAGGATCTGTACTCGCGGAACTACAGAACACTCATGAATGAAATTGAAGAAGACACAAAAAGATGGAAGACCGCTCCATGCTCTTGGATCAGAAGAATAAACATTGTTAAAATGTCTATACTGCCTAGAGCAATCTATACTTTTAATGCCATTCCGATAAAAATTCCACTGGTATTCTTCAAGAGCTGGAGCAAATAATCCAAAAATTTGTATGGAATCAGAAGAGACCCCGAATGGCTAAGGAAATTTTGAAAAACAAAAATAAATCAGGGGCATCACGTTACCTGATTTCAAACTTTATTACAAAGCTGTGATCACCAAACAGTATGGTACTGGCATAAAAACAGACACATAGACCAGTGTAACAGAGTAGAGAGCCCAGATATGGACCCTCAACTCTATGGTCAATTAATCTTCGACAAAACAGGAAAAAAATATACAGTGGAAAAAAGAAAGTCTCTTCAATAAAAGGTGCTGGGAAAACTGGACAGTTATAACTAGAAGAATGAAACTTGACCATTCTCTTACACCATACAGAAAGATAAACTCAAAATAGATAAAAGACCTCAACGTGAGACAGGAATCCATCAGAATCCTAGAGGAGAACATAGGCAGTAATCTCTTTGATATCAGCCACAGCAACTTCTTTCAAGATATGTCTCCAAAGGCAAAGGAAACAAAAGCGAAAATAAACTTTTGGGACTTCATCAAAATCAAAAGCTTCTGCACAACAAATGAAACAGTAAAAAAACAAAACAAAACAAAAAAACAAAAAAAAACAAAAAAACAAAGAGGCAAGCCACGGAATGGGAGAAGATATTTGCAAGTGACAGTACAGACAAAAGGTTGATATTCAGGATCTATAATGAACTCCTCAAACTCAACACACACGAAACAGGTAAACATATCAAAAAATGGGCAGAAGATATGAATAGACACTTCTCCAATCAAGACATACAAATGGCTATCAGACACATGAAAAAATGTTCATCATCACTAGCCCTCAGGGAGATTCAAATTAAAGCCACATTTAGATATCACCTTACACCAGTTAGAATGGCCAAAAGTAACAAAACAGGAAACAACATGTGTTGGAGAGGATGTGGAGAAAGGGGAACCCTCTTCCAATGTTGGTGGGAATGCAAGTTGGTGCAGGCTCTTTGGAGAACAGTGTGGAGATTTCTCAAGAAATTACAAATAGAACTTCCCTATGACCCTGCCATTGCACTCCTGGGTATTTACCCCAAAGATACAGATGTAGTGAAAAGAAGGCCCATCTGTACCCCAATGTTTATAGCAGCAATGTCCACGGTCGCCAAACTGTAGAAAGAACCAAGATGCCCTTCAACCGATGAATGGATAAGAAGATGTGGTCCATATACACTATAGTGTATTATGCCTCCATCAGAAAGGATGAATACCCAACTTTTGTAGCAACATGGACGGGACTGGAAGAGATTACGCTGAGTGAAATAAGTCAAGCTGAGAGAGGCAATTATCATATGGTTTCACTTATTTGTGGAGCATAACAAATATCATGGAGGTAAAGGGGTGTTATAGAGGAGAAGGGAGTTGGTGTAAAGTGGAAGGGCTCCCCGTTCTGCCCTCTGGTGTTGCTCCCAGCCCGTCACAGGAGCCAGACCCCATGCAATCTCGGGCACGCTGCCAGCTCAGGGACCAAGACCTGGTTTGTCCGCCACACTTTCTCTGGCTCAGGGACAGGGGAGGCTGTCCTGGGTCTGAGGAATTAAGCCCCTGTCCCTAGATGCCCTGATTCCCACAATTTCCCCCACCCCCCCAAAATCTTTTGCTCTTTGGAGTGCTTTCAACCAGTCTCCAAGTTAATGCTGGTCCCCAGATGCAGGACACTCTCATATTAGGGATATTACTTTCCAATCAGTCACCTCTGGTGGCTCCCTCCCCCTTTTGTTTATCTTCCGATATCAGTTCAATGTTCCCACTCCATTTTACCTGCCCACTGGCATCTTCTGCCCCTGTAGAGATCCAGACGTGTATAATTATGATCTCAGGCTAATTTCATGGGTGATCGGAGTTTTTTGGTAGGTAATCAGCTCACTTTAGGGTACAGTTTGAAAAGGTGCCTCTTCCTATTTCCCCACCATCTTGTCCCCCTCTCGGAATCTATACTTTCAATGTCATTCTGATCAATATTCCACTGGCATTTTTCAAAGAGCTGGAACAAACAATCCTAAAATTTGTACGGAACCAGAAGAGACCCCAAATTCTAAGGAAATGTTGAAAAAGAAAAACAAAACTGGGGTCAAGCTTTATTACTGTTGGGGTCCATTATCAAAGGAACAAGGCAGAGACAAAGTGAAAGTTATGCAAAGCTTTATTCTATGCCAAGCATTAGAAATCAGACTGACCAGCCAGGGCTGCCTCCAAAGAGAGCGACCCCACCCCAATCTCACAGGCTGGTTTTTTAGGGCATAGCCACAGACCTCAAGGTATGTGGCTTCTATTGTTAAGGTGTTTATTCCTGGAATTGATACCCAGAACTGACACCAGGAACTACTGGGGCGTTTATTCTCAGAATGAAGTCCATGGATGTGAACAACAATATGGTTACCTAGGCAATATGGAGTCGTTCTAGCTAAGCAGGCCCTAATAGTTAAACAAATTTCAACCTTAAATTGGCACTAACAATTAAAAAGCTGTGATCACCAAGAGAGCATGGTACTGCCACAAAAACAGACACATAGACTAGTGGAATAGAGTAGAAAGCCCAGATATGGACCCTCAAATTTTATAGTCAACTAATCTTCAACAAAACAGGAAAAAATATACAGTGGAAAAAAGACAGTCTCTTCAATAAATGGTGCTGGGAAAACTGGACAGCAATAGGTAGAAGAATGAAACTTGACCATTCTCTTACACAATATACAAAGATAAACTTGAAATGGATAAAAGACCTCAACATGAGGCAGGAATCCATCAGAATCCTAGAGGAGAACACAGGCAGTAACCTCGTCAAAATAGGCCACAGCATCTTCTTTCAGGACATGTCTCCAAAGGCAAAACAAACAAAAGCAAAAATGAAACTTTGGGACTTCATCAAGATTGAAAGCTTCTCCACAACAAAGTAAACAGTCAACAAAACAAAGAGGCAACCTACAGAATGGGAGCAGATATTCGAAAATGACACTACAGACAAAGGGTTTATATCCAAGATCTATTAAGAACTCCTCAAACTCAAGACACACAAAATAGATAATTATTTCAAACAATGGCAGAATACATGAATTGACACTTCTCAAAGAAGACATACAAATGGCTATCAGACACATGAAAAAATGTTCCTCATCACTAGCCATCAGGGAGATTCAAATTAAAACCACATTGGGATACCACCTCACACCAGTTGAATGGCTAAAATTAACAGACTCTAAAAAACGTGTGTTGGAGAGGATGTGGAGAAAGGGGAAGCCTCTTACACTGTTGGTGGGAATGCAAGTTGTTGTAGCCACTTTGGAAAACGTGTGGTGATTCCTAAAGAAATTAAAAATAGAGCTTCCCTATGACCCTGCAATTGCACTACTGGGTATTTACCCCAAAGATAGAGATGTAGTGAAAAGAAAGGCCTTCTGCACCCCAATGTTCATGACAGCAATGGCCACAATCGACAAACTGTAGAAAGAAAAAAGATGCCCTTCAACAGATGAATGGATAAGGAAGATGTGGTCCATATACACTATGGAGTATTGTGCCTCCATCAGAAAGGATGAATACCCAAGTTTTGTAGCAACATGGACAGGACTGGAGGAGATTGTGCTGAGTGAAATAAGTCAAACAGAGAGAGTCAATTATTATATCGTTTCACTCCTCTGTGGAACATAAGAAATAACACAGAGGACATGGGGAGCTGGAAAGGAGAAGGGAGTTGGGGGAAATTTGAGGGGGAGACAAACCATGAGTGAGTGTGGACTCTGATAAACAAACTGAGAATTTTGGACAGTAGTGGTTGGGAAGTTGGGTGAGCCTGGTGGTGGGTATTAAGGAGGGCATGTATTGCATGGTGCACTGTGTTTGGTACATAAACAATGAATTCTGGAACACTGAAAAGAAATTTTAAAAAATTAAAATTTAAGAAAGAATAAAAACAAAACAGGTGGCTACCTCAGCTTCTGAGCTTCCACTTTGGGTGAATGAGACCCACATATTGATTTTGACTAAAAGTGAGGTTTCAGTACACCCTGCAATGGAAGCAGAGTCCCAGAATTTATGATGAACCAGTACCAGAAAAAAAGGGGACATGATTAACCAGGGAATGGATGGTCTCATCCTAGGTCGCCAGGGAGGTAGCAAGCACCTAACTACATAGGGGTGGATGCGTCTGAAGTTCCTAATATTTCACAGGCCTATCTCTTTGTGGTTATTTTTAAAGATTCCTGGGTGAAACAGAGATGGAATTCCAGGCAGGCCATTATGTAAGGATGATGAGTAGTGAGTGTTCCTGGGACTCTGTGTCCCATGTCCAGACAGCAGTTCAGAACAAGTTGATTTTTTTACCACACCTGTACAGCTGCTGTCACTGCTCAGCTTCCTGGAATGTAGACTAAGAAGGAAGTGAGGGATGATCTTCCTAGAGTTTTCTCTGGATTCCAGAGTCATTAATTGGAACTTCTGCTTACCTTTCTGATTGATTTCATAGGATGCAACATTCAGGATCATGGTCTCAGTGTTCATTACTCAGAAATATTCTATCCAGGATGGCATAGCTTGCACTAGTTCTTGTACCCAGAAAATTACTCTCCAGGGTGGTGCAACTTGCACTAGTTGGGATCACACCTGAGTCACCCTTCCTGCCCAGAGCCACCCCAGTATGGGACAGACAGCATGGGTGTCAAGTAGCCCTCCATCACGCTGAACACTCTTTGGGACTGGAGAAGGAGAGATTACCTGGACAATGAGAAAATCCTCGCTGGTAATGAGCACCCTTTTGTAAAAATTTAATGAGTTTTCCCTGCAGGAGCCTGTTGCAACTTCCCTTAATTCTGCACCCAGGGACTTCACCTCTGCTGCTGACTCAGGTAAACTGGACACTGGGTAGTGTCTTGGGATAAATGTGGGCTCTTATTGTCTTACAAAAACATCAAGAACCCAGAATGTGCACTTTTCACAATTTATTTCAGAGTGCTTGTCAGTCATCTGTCACAGACTTGGTGTGAAAGTCAGGTGATATGTGTTGGTAACACGATGTCTCCTGCAGACCTCTCCTAACGTCAGCCACCTACTCACTGTAGTTTCACTTATGCTCCTGCAGATTACCTATTGTTGTTCAGGGGTCTGGAGGCTGATATCAGGACTGACTTCATCAGCTTTCTCTTCCACAACTTTAACTGTCTTGATTGTTCTTACATTTGTGGCGACGCCAAACAGAAATACAGCTATCAAGGCATAAATGCGACCAAAGACCACTCTCAGATATATCAGAGATTCATTACTTTGCCTGACTGACCGCATTTTACGTGGAGGGTGTCCACTGTCTGTGCTCCCCCCAGCACCTCTGTCAATGCAGCGTGGAGGATCCCAGCCTATGTGACAATGACAGTTCTTGTTATTGTTGCAAATCCCCCTGTGACTGCATTTCTCAGGTAAACAGTCATATTTCAGCTGAACATCCCTGGCAATGCAGAAGCCATCTATACAGATCTTTTCATGATCACAGGGGGTACCTGTTCTCACGTGACCAACATCATTTGCTCCTGTGGAGCGATGTGAGTCCAGCCCAAAACACCAGAACCCTGAGATTAGAGACTGATGGAATCCCACATGTTCTTGCAAGCGGGGGAGGTGAGTGACATTACCACATTGCAACCTTCCACAATAAATGTCTCCGATGGCACAGACGTTAGGTTTCATTAACTCTTCTTTTCTACTGCAGTGTCCGTATCTATTGCCTCTTCTATTTATGATATAGCAGGCATCTGAACCTTTCACAGCATTTTTGCCAAAGATTTCTTGGCAGTGCACATTGCGGTCAGTGCAATTTCCATGATAGCAGTAGCCCACTTCCGTGCATGGGGTTCCATCTTGCATATAGAAATCATCAGGACATGCCAAGGACTTCCCACGGCAGTACTCGGGAAGATCACATATATTTTGGATTGGTCTGCAGAGTGTCCCAGGAGGGGAATAGGTGCAGTTTGTACAGCACCTGCCTGTATTGCATTTGCTGCCACTGGTGAACCTACAAGCATTTGTTCAGCAGGGGTTGTTGTAACACTGTTTGAAGGAGCCACAGTCACACTCCTCACCTTGATCCACTATGCGGTTTCCACAACGATCATGAGTCAAGCTTTTATTTGAATATACCAATCGGGTGCTGAATAGACACTCACCTTTCCCACCACCCACTATGTGCTGTACGTGAGTATAGGAACAGTTACTGAAGGAATCTGTCAGAGAAGGTTGTCTGTGCATAATGCACAGGGACCTTCTCTGGCAAGTACAAGTACTCTCATCATAATATAGACCTAAATTTCTTGCCACCTTTTGTGCTCCTGCAATTGACAATATTAAAAGGTGTCTTTCCAGGTAACCAAGCATGACAAGGTTTCGATTATTGCATATACCATATACTGCAGGTTCATAATTAAGATCCTTTGGCCCATCTTTAATCACAATTATAGATGAATGTGGTATAATAAATCTGTACACAGCATACTGATAGTGTCTAACATATGGACTAAAGTGCGCATTATAATTATTCATGAAAACTGGATCTCTCTGGTTATAAATAATAATGGATCCAATATAGTAATTAATATCAATACCTTGAAGGAATGTGTCAATTAAACTACATATCTTTATCAGGAATTGGGCACATTTTGACATGTTGTTGAACACAGTATACATTGAGTGGGAACTTAGGGCAAGTCCTTTCATATTTCCATTATGGGATGAATACATCTTACTAGCAATCCTGGGGACAACACTGGAATTTGCTTGAGAGTAAAGGGGGTCCATAATCTCCTTATGTCCCAGTTGATAGGTAGGTCCCATCACATTTGTATCTGTCACTATCTGAGAAACAATGTGCTCAAACCTTTGGGAATTGCTGAGGGGTTTGATTTCATAAGCAAGGTCATCCATCTTCAAGATACCTTCAAGACCCCCATAGCATGTGTCCACGGTGACCATGGAAAGAGGAATCTCCTCCAGGTAGCCAAGGTAGTAATAGTCTGGAGGGATGAAGGGGTAGTCCATCTGCAGGGCTCCTTGGTCATCCTGAGTCATCATCAGCAGATGTCTGGACCAAAACAGTTTCTTGCGCCGCATGTGGATAATGTGTCTCTTGTCCCCAAAACGCAAGCTATAGGACAGCCAGCCTGGCATCCGAACGCCTTTGCCATGGTACAGCTCCTTCCTGGGAATGACCACCTCAGAGGAGATGTAGCGCCATGATGGACGGCCTTGAGAACATTGGACAGGAGCCAGCCCTGCCCAGACAGCAAGGAGCAATAGGAGTGCCTTCATGGTCACCTGACCAGCCAGGCGCAGGGCCCTGCTCAGGGATATCTGTCAGTGAGAATGGATCAAGAGAAGATCTTCAGTGAGGGCCTGGCCTAAAGCATCTGACAGAACAGAGGGCTTCTTCAGGCTACCCCCACCCCACACCTGTGGGCCACCTGTGGAGATGAGGTCACAGTCACAGGGTGTGGCAGTGGGTGGGTCTACACATCAGTTCAGCTGGGGTGGATGTGTGAGAGGTGGGTGGACTATGTGCATGAGTACTTACATGGATATGGGAAGGGAGTTGTATCCAGTAGCATCCCTATATTCAATACATTCGATCTTTCCTTTAGATATTTGAATATGTAATATACTTTTTTAAAATTTAATTTCTTTTCAGTGTAACAGAATTCTTTGTTTTTTTCACCACACCCAGTGTTCCGTACAATAGGTGCCCTCCATAATACCCACCACCAACCTCCCACCCCCACCCCTTCAAAAGCCTCAGATTGTTTTTCAGAGTCCATGGTTCATCTCCCCATTCAACTTCCCCCAACTCTCTTCTCCTCTCTTATCTCCCCAAGTCCTCTGTGTTGAATATGTAATGTAAGTTTTAATGCAATAAATTCCTTTAAAATTTCCATTTCTCATGGTACTGCTAGGTCACTTTCTGTGGATTACCCCCCATCATTCACTATAGATATCACTGTTCCTTCTTCCATGGCATGTGGAGGTAGTCATTGCAAATTTTACCTTAGAATTATTGAAAGTAATGTTTTGTAATGTTACATGTATTAATATGTGTCTTACTATAATTTGACATTAATTTGAGTCTTTTGATCCTTTTGATTTTTGCTTTGAACCTTCTTTGAGCTTACTGAGTAAAATATTCCCCAGGTTGTATGTTACTTTTTTTTCTTTTTTTCTCAAACCTGCTGGTGAGAACAGAAGATTATGCTGATCACGTGTGAGACCCAGGAGTTGTTCCCACTAATCCTCTCTTTTGCTTCTTCCCTGGGATTTGGCAACATATTGTAAGGGCCTGGTTGGACAGGGGGAGCCATTTTGTTGCAGGGAACTTAGATTGACCCTATGCAGTGAACTTAGATTGACCCTGCCCCTCCCAGAGGAACTTACTTGCAAAGCCTAGATACAAGGGCAGGTCAGGCCAACTGAAGACATCCAATCAGTGGGGCATGCATATATCCACTGAGGTGAGCTTAAATCCCATTGGCCACCTGTGTGTGGGCAGGACTCAACCACCCCTATAAAGGTTTGTTTGCGAGGCAGTAGGAGTGGGAGGAGTAGGAGAGCCCTCTGGAGGAGTAGAAGAGTGGTTGGAGGAGAAGAGTCATTGTCGAAGGAGTAGAGGAGTCATCGTCGAAGGAGTAGAGGATTCATCGGAGGAGTAGGAGAGTCGTCAGAGCCGGGAGAGCTGTCAGAGCTCTTGAAAGAGACGTCAGAGCCGTCAGAGCTCTTGTAAGAGCTGTCAGAGCTGACAGAGCACTTGTCAGAGCTGTCAGAGCTGACAGAGCTCTAGTCACAGCTGTCAGATCTGTCAGAGCCCTGAGACCCGCCAACGGCCACACCGCCCCAAGCCATGGCCCCGGGAAGCAGCTTCGCTGGAGCAGCCCCTGTCTGGGGAGTGGCCTCACCAGAGCAGGCCTTGTCTGGGCAGTGGCCCTGTCTGGGGAGCAGCCTTGTCCAGAGAAGCCACATTGGGAGTGGCTTTGCGGAGGTCATCGTCATCACCTTTTTGTAAGAGACAGTGCTGACCGACAGTTTGATTCTTTATTTTTTTAATTTTTTTAAATTTATTTTCAGCATAACAGTATTCATTGTTTTTGTACCACACCCAGTGCTCCATGCAATCCGTACCCTCTATAATACCCACCACCTGGTACCCCAACCTCCCACCCCCCACCCCTTCAAACCCCTCACATTGTTTTTCAGAGTCCATAGTCTCTCATGGTTCCCCTCCCCTTCCAATTTCCCCCAACTCCCTTCTGCTCTCTAACTCCTCAAGTCCTCCATGCTATGTGTTATGCTCCACAAATAAGTGAAACCATATGATAATTGACTCTCTCTGGTTGACTTACTTCACTCAGCATAATCTCTTCCAGTCCCGTCCATGTTGCTACAAAAGTTGGGTATTTGTCTTTTCTGATGGAGGCATCATACTCCATAGTGTTATGGACCACATCTTCCTTATACATTCATCCATTGAAGGACATCTGGGTTATTCCACAGTCTGGCGACTGTGGCCATTACTGCTTTAGACATTGGGGTACAGATGGCCCTTCTTTTCACTACATCTGTATATTTGGGGTAAATACCCAGTAGTGAAATTGCAGGGTCATAGGGAAGTTCTATTTTTAATTTCTTGAGAAATCTCCACAGTGTTATCCAAAGCGGCTGCACCAACTTGCATTCCCACCAACAGTGGAAGAGGGTTCCCCTTTCTCCATATCCTCTCCACACAATGTTGTTTGCTGTCTTGCTAATTTTGGCCATTCTGACTGGTATAAGGTGATATCTCAGTGTGGTTTTAATTTGAATCTCCCTGCAGACTAGTGATGATGAACATTTTTTTTTTTATGTGTCTGATAGCCATTAGTATGTCTTGATTGGAGAAGTGTCTGTTCATATCTTCTGCCCATTTTTTGATATGATTGTCCGTTTTGTGTGTGTTGAGTTTGAAGAGATCTTTATAGATCCTGCATATCAACCTTTTGTCTGTACTGTCATTTGGAAATATCTTCTCCCATTCTGTGAGTTAAGGTTAGATGCCCTTCAACGGATGAATGAATAAGGAAGATGTCATCCATATACACTATGGAGTATTATGCCTCCATCAGAAAGGATGAATACCCAACTTTTGTAGCAACGTGGACAGGACTGGAAGAGATTATGCTGACTGAAAAAAGTCAAGCAGAGAGAGTCAGTCATCATATGGTTTCACTTATTTGTGGAGCATAACAAATAGCATGGAGGACATGGGGAGATAGAGAGGAGAAGGGAGTTGGGGGAAACTGGAAGGGGAGGGGAACCATGAGAGACTATGGATTCTGAAAAACAATCTGAGGGTTTTGAAGGGTCGGGGCGTGGGAGGTTGGGGTACCAGGTGGTGGGTATTATAGAGGGCACAGATTGCATGGAGTACTAGGTGTGGTGCAAAAATAATGAATACTGTTATGCTGAAAATAAATAAAAAATAAATTTAAAAAAAAGTATAGATTGCTCTAGGCAGTATAGGCATTTTAACAATGTTTATTCTTCCAATTTGAGAGCATGAAATGGTCTTCCATCTTTTTGTGTCTTCTTCATATTCTTTCATGAGTGTTCTGTACATCCTCAAATACAGATCCTTTACCTATTTGGTTAGATTTATTCCCAGGTAACTTTTTTTTTTAATTTAATTGAATTTTTAAATTTATTTTCAGAATAACGGTGTTCATTCCACAGTTTGACGACCGTAGCCATAGCTGCTATGAACATTGCCTGGTTTGGGGAACAGGGTAATGCTGGCTTCATAGAAAGAGTCTGGAAGTTCTACTTCTGCTTCAATATTTTGAAACAGCTTCAGGAGAATAGGTGTTATTTCTTCTTTGAAGGTTTGGTAGAATTCCCCAGGGAATCCGTCAGGTCCTGAGCTCTTGTTTTTTGGAAGGTTTTTGATCACTGGTTCAATCTCGTTATTAGATATCAGTCTATTCAGGTTGTCAATTTCTTCCTGGTTCAATTTTGGTAGTTTACATTTTCCAGGAATGCATCCATTTCATCTAGGTTGCTAAGCTTATTGGCATATAACTGTTGATAATAACTTCTGATGTTTGTTTCTACTTCCTTGGTGTTAGTTGTGATCTCTCCCTTTTCATTCATAATTTTATGAATTTGGACTTCTTTTCTTTTCTTTTGGATTAGAGTGGCCAATCGTTTATCGATCTTATTGATTCTTTCAAAAAAAACAGCTTCTAGTTTAATTGATACGTTCTACTGTATCTCTGGTTTCTACCTCATTGATCTCATCTCTAATCTTGATGATTTCCCTTCTTATGTGTGGAGTTGGTTTGATTTGTTGTTGATTCTCGAGTTCTTTAAGGTGTAGAGACAGCTGGTGTATTCTGGATTTTTCAATTTTTTTGAAAGAGGCTTGGATGGCTATGTATTTCCCCATTAGGACCGCCTTTGCTGTATCCCATAGGTTTTGGACTGAAGTATCTTCATTCTCATTGGTTTCTATGAATTGTTTCAGTTCTTCTTTGATCTCCTGGTTGATCCAAGCATTCTTAAGCAAGGTGGTCTTTATCTTCCAGGTGTTTGAGTTCCTTCGGAACTTTTCCTTGTGATTGAGCTCCAGTTTCAAAGCATTGTGATCTGAGAATATGCAGGGAATCATCTCAGTCTTTTGGTATCGTTTGAGTCCTGATTTGTGACCCAGTATGTGGTCTATTGTGGAGAAGGTTGCACATGCACTTGAGAAGAATGAGTATTCTGTTGTTTTAGGGTGGAATGTTCTGTATATATCTATGAGGTCCATCTGGTCCAATGTGTCATTTAATGATCTTGTTTCTTTATTGATTTTCTGCTTCTATGATCTGTGTATTTCTGAGAAAGGCGTTTTAAGATCTCCTACGATTAGTGTATTCATATCAATATGACTCTTTATCTTGATTAACATTTTTCTTATGTAACTGGTTGCTCTCCTGTTGGAGGAAAAATATTTACAGTTGTTAGATCATCTTGGTGGATAGTCCCTTTAAGGATTATGTAGTGTCCTTCTGTATCTCTGCCTTCAGTCTTTAGTTTAAAATCTAATTTATCTGATGGGGCGCCTGGGTGGCTCAGTGGATTAAGCCGCTGCCTTCGGCTCAGGTCATGATCTCAGTGTCCTGGGATCGAGCCCCGCATCGGGCTCTTTGCTCAGCGGGAGCCTGCTTCTCTCTCTCTCTGCCTGACTCTCCGCCTGCTTGTGATTTCTCTCTCTGTCAAATAAATAAATAAAATCTTTAAAAAAAATAAAATCTAATTTATCTGATATGAGAATTGCTACCCTGGCCTTCTTTTGAGGCCCATTGGCATGAAAGATGCTTCTCCATCCTTTCACTTTCAGTCTGGGTGTATCTTTAGGTTCAAAATGGGTCTCTTGTAGACAACATCTGGATGGGTCCTGTCATTTTAGCCAATCTGTAACCCTGTGCCAATTTATGGATGCATTTAGGCCATTCACATTGAGAGTGATTATTGATAGATACGTTGTTATTGACATCGAGTTACCATTGAAGTCTTTCTTTCTGTAGACTGTCTCTATATTTCTGTTCAATGCTATTCTTGGGATTTTTCCTCTTTTATAGAACCCCCCTTAATATTTCCTGCAGTGTCGGCTTGGTGGTTGCATAATCTTTTAAGACTTGCCAGTCTTGAAAACTCTTTATCTCTCCATCCATTTTGAATGTCAGCCTTGCTGGATAAAGTGTTCTTGGCTGCATTTTCTTCTCATTTAGTGCCCTGAATATATCTTTCCAGCCTCTTCTGGTTTGCCAGGTGTCTTTGGACAGGTCTGAGGTTATTCTGATGGGCTTCCCTCTGTAAGTAAGGAGCCTCTTTGCTCTGGCGGCTTTCAAGAGATTATACCTACAATTATAATTCCTCAATTTGACTATCAGGTGTCCTGATGTGTTTTTTGGAATGTATAATCTTGGGTGGAGACCGTTCAGCCTCTAGTACATGAACACTGGTTCCATTCGCAAGATTGGGAAAATTTTCATGAAGGACTTGTTCCACTATATCTTCTAGACTTCTTTCTTTCTCCTCCCCTTCAGGGATTCCAATAATTCTGACGTTGGAATGCTTCATGGCATCATTTATTTCCCTGATTCTGTTTTCGTGGTTTCTACGCTGTTTGTTCCAGGCTTCCTCCTGATCCTTCCTGTCTATCTTTTTGTCTTCCATATCACTAATTCTATCTTCTGTCTCAGTTACCCTAGCTTTGAGAGAGTTTAGATTAGATTGGAACTCATTGAGAGCATTGTGAACCTCCTCCCTGGTAGCTTTAAGCTCCGCCCTATCATTGTGAACATCCTGTCTGGTCCTTTCAGTTCAGCCCTATTCAATTCCATTTGGTCATCCATGGCTTTCTCCAGCCTAGCTATTGCCTGGATAATTGTTAGCCTGAATTCTCTTTCGAACATATTGTCTATGTTGATAGCCGTTAGGTCTGTTGCAGAAGGTCCATCATTTGTATTTTTCTTCTGTTGGTCATTCCTACTCCTAGTCATTTTGGTGGGAGATGACTGAACAGATGTAGCTGGATGTATCAACTGTGGTGCAGTCAGGGTGCACCCTGGAACACTTCTGAGCAATCAGGATTCCCCACCAAAACGAGAGACAAAAGAAAATAAAAATAAAAATAAAAAAGAAGGAAAAAACAAAAAAAAAAAAAAGAGAGAGAGAGAAAGACAGGAAAGAAAGGGAAAATGAAAGAGAAGGTTCAGCCCAGAGGGGCCCCAAGGTAAGATTGATGAGGTAGACAAACAAAAAGAGATAAAAAGACTGATACAAGTATATGACAAGAGAAAAAAAAAATATGCAAATAAAGAAAGAACCTTGTCAAAAAGAACCCCAAGTGTAAAATTTATATGCTATCAGGACAAACACAAAAAACACAGAAACACTGGTGGAAGGAGATGGGAGAGTTCTTATAAATTCTCAGTGTGTGCGAGGAAGGTTGTTTTGATTTTTCCTGGATGTATCTTGATATCTTTGTTAAAGGACTCGACATTCCTAAGATAAAGAGGATTAAAAATTGGTTTACCTATAGGGGTAGTATTGATTGAGGAAAGGGGATTACTTTGAAGTTTAATTCCATATGAATATTAGAGGATAAAAATAAAAAGGAATAAACTAGACTAGACTAAACTAAAAATTTTAAAAACGGAATTCAAAAAATAAAAATGCAAAAGAAAAACATAGGTGTATGTATCAAAAAGTTCAGGTTAGAAAGGTATTATGGAATTTGATGTACTGTACAGCTCGCTATGATGGTAAATAGGTTAAAAAAATTACCTATGTGTAAAAAAAAATAAATGAACAGGAATAATGGGAACGAGTGAACAATACAAGTTTTCCTATGAAGTAGTGGTTGTTCTCTTGTAGTTCTTTTATTTTTTTTCTCTCTTTTTTTTTTTTTCTTTCTTGGTTTGTTTTCTGGGGGAGGGGCCTGCCACGTGGCTTGTCAGTCAATGATGTTTCCTGAGTTAAGTCCTACTGTCCCCCTCAAGGTGGTGGGCTCTGAGGAAACTGTGTTTTTTTTTTTTTTTTTTCAGGCTTTTGTTCTCTGGCGGTTTTTATGCTTCTTCACTTTTTTTTTTTTTCTCTCACCTTGACCGCCTTTGATGGTTTTTGTAGTTTTAGAGGAAAACAAACCGCACCCTTATCTCCCTCTCAGAGAGAAGCCTCAGTCTGGATGCAGAGCTGAAATAAGTTCCCCCTTGGCTGCTGGCAGAGCAGGTTCCAAGTTGCAGACCCTGGGGGTGCAGGATCTTTTGCTTGTACCCAAAGCCAAGGCAGTGGCAGCTGTCTGGGAGCTCCCGACCGCCAGAGAGGTTCCAAGCAGCAATCGCACACTGAGATTTTGCTGCTGGCCCAGGCTGGGAGTGCCCGGCTTGTGTGCACCTCTTTCAGAGGCGGCTATGGGTCGCGCGCACGTCTCAGGCACTGAGAACGGGGCGCAGGTCCATAAGCACCAGGCTGGGCTTTTGTGCACCTCTGTCAGGGGAGAGTTTGGGGCACGTGGCTTAGGCTTTGAAACAATGGCACAGGTAAAAGAGCACCGGCGGGCCTTTGTAACTCAGGGGAGCATGAGGGACATGCGTGCATATCTCAAGCTTTGTGGTAGGGCTCGCGTTCTGCCGACTGGCGTGGCTCCCATCCCCTCACAGGAGCTAGAACCCACGCATTCTCGGGTGCGCTGACGGTTTAGGAACCAAGACCTGGTTTCTCCGTGGCACTATCTCTGCCTCAGCACCAGGGAGGCTGTCCTGGGACTGGGGACTTAAGCCCCTGTCGCTATCCGCCCCGATTCCCACAATTTCCCCCCGCAATCCTTTGCTCTTTTGGAGTGTTTTCAACCAGTCTCCAAGTTAATTCTGGTCCCCAGACGCAGGGCACTCTCGCTGGTATTGGGGTATTACTTTCCAACCAGTTGCCTCTGGTGGCTCCCTCCCCCTTTTGTTTATCTTCCAATATCAGTCCGCCATTCCCGCTCTGCTTTACCTGCCCACTGGCATCTTCTGCCCCTGTAGAGATCCAGACGTGTATAATTCGGATCTCAGGCTGATTTCATGGGTGATCGGAGTTCTTTGGTAGGTAATCAGCTCACTTTGGGGTACCGGCTGAAAAGGCGCCTCCTCCTACTCCCCCGCAATCTTGTCCTCCCCCTTTTTTTAAAAAATGTATTTATTTTCAGAAAAAAACAGTATTCATTATTTTTTCACCACACCCAGTGCTCCATGCAATCCATGCCCTCTATAATACCCACCACCTGGTACCCCAACCTCCCACATCCCCGCCACTTCAAACCCCTCAGACTGTTTTTCAGAGTCCATAGTCTCTCATGATTCACCTCTCCTTCCAATTTACTCCATTTCCTTCTACTCTCTAACACCCCTTGTCCTCCACGACATTTGCTATGCTACACAAATAAGTGAAACCATATGATAATTGACTTTCTCTGCTTGACTTTTTTCACTCAGCATAATCTCTTCCAGTCCCATCCATATTGCTACAAAAGTTGGGTATTCATCCTTTCTGACAGAGGCATAATACTCCATAGTGCATATGGACCATATCTTCCTTATCCGTTCATCCGATGAAGGTTATCTTGGTTCTTTCCACAGTTTGGTGACCATGGCCATTGCTGATATAAACATTGGGGTACCGATGGCCCTTCTTTTCACGACATCTGTATCTTTGGGGTAAATACCCAGTCGTGCAATGGCAGGGTCATAGGGAAGTTCTATTTTCAATTTCTTGAGGAACCTCCACACTGTTCTTCAAAGAGGCTGCACCAACTTGCATTCCCACCAACAGTGGAAGAGGGTTTCCCTTTCTCCACATCCTCTCCAACACATGTTGTTTCCTGTCTTGCTAATTTTGGCCATTCTAACTGGTGTAAGGTGATATCTCAATGTGGTTTTAATTTGAATCTCCCTGAGGGCTAGTGCTGATGAACATTTTTTCATGTGTCTGATAGCCATTTGTATGTCTTGATTGGAGAAGTGTCTGTTCATATCTTCTGCCCATTTTTTGATATGATTATCTGTTTCGTGTGTGTTGAGTTTGGAAACAAAAGCGAAAATAAACTTTTGGGACTTCATCAAAATCAAAAGCTTCTGCACAGCAAAGGAAACAGTCAAAAAAAGCAAAGAGGCAACCCATGGAATGGGAGAAGATATTTGCAAATGACAGTACAGACAAAAGGTTGATATCCAGGATCTATAATGAACTCCTCAGACTCAACACACACGAAACAGACAATCAAACTGTTGCTAGGACTTCTAATACTATGTTGAACATGAGTAGGAGTGCACATCCTTGTCGTGTTCCTGATCTCAATGGGAAGGCTGCAAGCTTTTTCACATTGAGGATGATATTTGTTGTAGATCTTTCATAGGTAGATTTTATGAAATCAGGATTGTACCCTTTATCCCTATACTTTGAAGTGTTTTAATCAGGAACGGATGCTGGATTTTGTCAAATGCTTTTTTTTGCATCGATTGAGAGGACCATGTGTTTCTTCTCTCTTCTCATTTTAATTTGTTGTATCACATTGATTGATTTTCAAAAGTTGAACCATCCTTGTAGCCAAGGGATGAATCCCACCTGGTCATGGTGGATAATCTTTTTAATTTGCTCTTGGACCCTGTTTGCTAGGATCTCGTTGAGAATCTTAGCATCCATATTCATCAGTGATATTGGTCTGAAATTCTCCTTTCTGGAAGGGTCTTTTCTTGGTTTGGGGATCAGGGTAATGATGGCTTCGTAGAAAGAGTCTGGAAGTTTTCCTTCTGCTTCAATTTTTTGAAACAGCTTCAGGAGAATAGGTGTTATTTCTTCTTGAACATGTGGTAGAATTCCCCAGGGAATCCATCAGGTCCTGGGCTCTTGTTTTTTGGGAGTTTTTTTGATCCCTGCTTCAATCTCGTTATTAGATATCGGTCTATTCAGGTTGCCAATTTCTTCCTGGTTCAATTTTGGGAGTTTATAGTTTTCCAGGAATGCATCCATTTCATCTAGTTTGCTTAGCTTATTGGTATATAACTGTTGATAATTACTTCTGATGATTGTTTTTACTTCCTTGGTGTTAGTTGTGATCTCTCCCTTTTCATTTATAATTTTATGAATTTGGGCTTTCTCTCTTTTCTTTTGGATTAGTGTGGCCAAGGCTTTATTGATAGTATTGATTCTTTCAAAAAAACAGCTTCTAGTTTCATTGATACATTCTACTGTATCTCTGGTTTCTACCTCATTGATCTCTGCTCTAATCTTGATTATTTCCCTTCTTATGTGTGGAGTTGGTTTGATTTGTTGTTGATTCTCCAGTTCTTTAAGGTGTAGAGACAGTTGGTGTGTTCTGTTTTTTTTTTTTTTCAATTTTTTTGAGAGAGGCTTGGATGGCTATGTATTTCCCCCTTAGGACCACTTTTGCCCTATCCCTTAGGTTTTGGACTGAAGTGTCTTCATTCTCATTGGTTTCCATGCATTGTTTCAGTTCTTCTTTGATCTCCTGTTTGATCCAAGCTTTCTTAAGCAAGGTGGTCTTTAGCTTCCAGGTGTTTGAGATCCTTCGGAACTTTTCCTTGTGATTGAGCTCCAGTTTCAAATCATTGTCATCTGAGAATATGCAGGGAATCATCTCAGTCTTTTGGTATTGGTTGAGTCCTGATTTTTGACCCAGTATGTGGTCTATTCTGGAGATGGTTCCGTGTGCACTTGAGAAGAATGAGTATTCTGTTGTTTTAGGGTGGAATGTTCTGTATATATCTATGAGGTCCATCTGGTCCAATGTGTCATTCAATGCTCTTATTTCTTTATTGATTTTCTGCTTCGATGATCTATTTCTGAGAGAGCCGTGTTAAGATCTCCTATGATTGGGGCGCCTGGGTGGCTCAGTGGGTTAAAGCCTCTGCCTTCAGCTCAGGTTATGATCTCAGGGTCTTGGGATCGAGCCCCACATCAGGCTCTCTGCTCAGCAGGGAATCTGCTTCCTCCTCTCTCTCTGCCTGCCTCTCTGCCTACTTGTCATCTCTGTCTGTCAATTAAATAAATAAAACAAATTAAAAAAAAAAAAGATCTCCTTCTACCCAATGAAACAAGATGGAATTTGGAGGGAGACAAAACATAATTGACTCTTAATCTCACAAAACAAACGGAGGGTTGCTGGGGGGAGGGGGGTGGGGAGAAGGGGGTGGGATTATGGACATTGGGGAGGGTATTTGCTTTGGTTAGTGCTGTGAAGTGTGTAAACCTGGTGATTCACAGACCTGTACCCCTGGGGATAAAAATATATGTTTATAAAAAATAAAAAATTAAAAATAAAGATCTCCTACGATTAGTGTATTTATATCTATATGACTCTTTATCTTGATTAACATTTTTCTTATGTAACTGGCTGCTCTCCTGTTGGAGGAATAAATATTTACAGTTGTTAGATCATCTTGGTGGATAGTCCCTTTAAAGATTATGTAGTGTCCTTCTGTATCTCTGCCTTCAGTCTTTAGTTTAAAATCTAATTTATCTGATATGAGAATTGCTACCCCGGCCTTCTTTTGAGGCCCATTGGCATGAAAGATGCTTCTCCATCCCTTCACTTTCAGTCTGGGTGTATCTTTAGGTTCAAAATGGGTCTCTTGTAGACAACATATGAATGGGTCCTGTCGTTTTAGCCAATCTGCAACCCTGTGCCATTTTATGGGCGCATTTAGGCCATTCACATTGAGAGTGATTATTGATAGATACGTTTTTATTGACATCATGTTACCTTTGAAGTCTTCCTTTCTGTAGATTGTCTCTATTTTTCTGTTCAGTGCTATTCTTAAGATTTTTCCTCTTTTATAGAACCCCCCTTAATATTTCCTGTAGTGTCGACTTGGTGGTTGCATAGTCTTTTAAGTCTTGCTGGTCTTGGAAACTCTTTATCTCTCCATCCATTTTGAATGTCAGTCTTGTTGGATAAAGTATTCTTGGATGCATGTTCTTCTCACTTAGTGCCCTGAATGTATCTTGCCAGCCCATTCTGGCTTGCCAGGTTTCTATGGACAGGCCTGATGTTATGCTGATGGGCTTTCCTCTGTAAGTAAGAAGCCTCTTTTTCCTACTGGCTTTCAAGAGATTATACCTACAATTATGATTCCTCAATTTGACTATCAGGTGTCCTGATGTTTTTCTGGAATGTATAATCTTGGATGGAGACCGTTCAGCCTCTAGTACATGAACGCTGGTTCCATTCATGAGATTGGGTAAATTTTCATGAAGAACTTGCTCCACTATATCTTCTAGACTTCTTTCTCTCTCCTCCCCTTCAGGGATTCCAATAATTCTGACATTGGAATGTTTCATGGCATCGTTTATTTCCCTGATTCTGTTTTCGTGGTTTCTACGCTGTTTGTTCCAGGCTTCCTCCTGATCCTTTCTCTCTGTTTGTCTTCCAGATCACTAATTCTATCTTCTGTCTCAGTTACCCTAGCTTTGAGATAATTTAGATTAGAATGGAACTATTGAGAGCATTGTGAACCTCATCCCTTTATCTTAGGATAGTTGAGTCCTTTAACAATGATTTCAAGATACATCCAGGAAGAATCAAAACCACCTTTCTCACCCACACTGAGAATTTATAACCACTCTCCCATCTTTTTCTTCCACCATTATTTCTGTGTTTTTGTGTTTGTCCTGATAGTATATAAATCTTACACTTGGGAATCTTTTTGATAAGGTTCTTCCCTTATTTGCATATATATTTTTTTCCTCTCGTCATATACTTTTATCAGTGTTTTGTTTGGCTGTTTTTGTTTGTATAATTCATAAATCTTACCTTGAGGCCCATTTGGGCTGAGCCTTCTCTTTTATCCTCCCTTTCTTTCCTGTCTCTCTCTTTCCCTCTTTTTTTTTCTTTTTCTTTTCTTTTGTCTCTTGTTTGGGTGGGGAATTCTGATTCCTCAGAAGTGTTCCAGGGTGCACCTTGACTGCACCATGGTCAATATATCCAGCTACATCTGTTCAGTCATCTCTCACCAAAATGACTAAGAGGAGGAATGCCCAACAGAAGAAAAATACAGAGGATGGACCCTCTGCAACAAAGCTAATGGCTATCAACGTAGACAATATGTCAGAAATTGAATTCAGGCTAACAATTATCCAAGCATAGCTACGTAGGAGAAAGCCATGGATGACCAAACGGATTTGATTAGGGCCAAGCTGAAAGCGATAAGAGAAAATGCTCTCAATGTTAGGGCAGAACTTAAAGCATATTTGTTTTAGATGATCAGATGGGGGAATTTTGGGTGATCATATTTGGAAAGATTTTGGACTGGAGTTTATGCATTTCTGTACTGAGGCTTTGGGGCCATAGAGATATGATAAATGTATGGGCATGTGGGATGGATGTGGAACTCTGGAGGTCCGACATTTGATTATGATACCATTGTAATATTTGGAAGTGGAGGGCGTTCCTTTATATGGTGATTTGGACTTTTGTATATTTTCTTGATGTAGAGATAATATTCAAATATTCAAATATTTGATAGTAAAATACATTCAAATATCTTGAGGGTAGATACACCTGTAATGAGCATGGCATACCATATAATCCTGTCCAGTCACTGTGTTGTCCTCCAGAAACTTGTAACACTCTGTGTCAATGACACTTCAGGAAAATGGAATAAAATCTCTGGAGCATCTGTGTGGCCCCCAATGTAAAGTCAAGTGCTCTTATGAGAGGCAACAGAGGGAGGTTAGACACCAGTAGAACAGACTCATGTGTCCATTGATGCTCTATGGTCTTCTCACTGTGAAGGTGAAAGAAGGAGTCATGAGTTTGAAAATGCAAGAGGCACAGCTCTGGAAACCAGGAGGAACACGTTCAACCCCAGAGCTTCTGCAGGGGTCTAGCCTGCCAACACTGACTAGCCTAGTGTACTTGATTTCACGTAGACCTCCAGATGGTAGGAGAATAAATATGTGTAGACCTGAGCCCTGTGTGTGGTACCTGGACACACTGATCACAGGAACTGCTACAGGGTGGGATGTAAGTGTTACACTTTCATGGATTCTCATGTTACTCATGTTGTGTGATGGCCAGGAATACTGACCCAGGGACAGGGACACTCCCAGGCTGTAGTCTGTGAGGAGGAGCCTCTGCAGGAATTCAGCACTGAAGGGGGACAGCAAAGATGATGTGCTGATGTAGACTGTGCTTGAACCTGGCACACCTGTCAGCCCCTGACTTGTGACCATGAGTTCCTGACTGTCCTACCAGTATATGATGTGTGTGATGATCAAATGGAGACTGGGATATAGAAATACATCTATGCTTCTCATGTCCTTTCTTTTCCCCAAACACATTGTCACATTTCTGATGTCAGGAGAGAAGATCCAAACCTGTTAGGGATCAAGCTACAGTCCTGGACTCTGCAGGCTGACACCTCCCTACTCTTCCCAGAGGTAGCCTCTGCAGATATTACCACTTACTGACCACATAGAGGTTGCAATTATCGCCTCTGTAATAGTAAGAGTAATAATAATAATAATGATAATACATATATACATGCATACATGCATACATAAAATCATGATAAATAAAAAGTTTTATTACCCTCCTTAATACCCACCAGGCTCACCCATTCCCCTCTGCCCTCACCTCTAAAACTGTCAGTTTGTTTCTCAGAACCCAGAGTCTCTCATGGTTCATCTTCCCCTCTGATTTCCCGCAACTCACTTTTCCCTTCCTTCTCCTAATGTCCTCCCTGTTAGTCCTTATGTTTCATAAGTAAGTGAAACCATATGATCCTTGACTAACTTTGCTCGACTTGCTTCACTCAACATAATCTCCAGCCCCATCCACATTGATATAAAAGTTTGGGTGTTTTACACACACACACACACACACACACACACACACACACACACATTGAGTCTTGGAACACTACATCAAAAACTAATGATGTATTGTATGGTGACTAATGTAACATACACACAGACACACACACAGTATTTTTTACATTTTATAGATATATGGTTTTTTTCAGTCCTTTTTTGAATACATTACCCTCTGTGTGTGTGTGTGTGTGTGTGTGTGTGTGTGTGTATGTGTGTGTGTGTGTATTTCTTTTTCAAAAAAAAAGTGAAACTTTGGAACTTAGTGTCCTCTAAAACACAGACTAAAATTCTCTAAATCACAAATAGATCACCTGGTTTTGTCTATCCTGTGAGATTATAGTCCCCCTTCTTTAGTTTAGTTTAGTTTTGCTTTGCTTCTCTGTTATGGTTGCTGACTGCTTGGATTTGTCCATAGTGTATTCTGCTTGGTCATGGTTCATATTTTGGACTCTTCTCACCCTCTCATACATACTTTTCTGAGAAAAATGACTGGGAGGAGGAATTCACAGAGTCTGCATAGTGTATGTTACTTACAACATTGCTAATACGTAAGACTAACTGAAGCCCCTTACCTGGAGCCTGGTGGGCCAAGTGCACTGAGAAGCTAATGAAGGTAAATACAGGGGTTGCACAGGAGAGACTCAGAGACACCCTCCCCCAGGCTTCATCAGGTCTCTCCAGACCCCACCAGATGCACCTCACACTGAACAACTGCAGGCACAAGACATCCTGCTCATTAAACTGTCACAGATCCACTATCACTCAAATCCACCCACATGCTCAATGTGTCTTTTTCAACATTAAGGATCTTTTGAGATTGCAAAAAAGAATACCGACCAAGGAGGAGGGGCCAAATGACAGAGAAGTAGGAGACCCTGTTTCAACCTGTCCCCTAAAGTGAGCTAAATATCTACCAGAACTTTCTGAACACCCATGAAATCAGCCTGAGAGGTAGGATTATACACTCCTGGATCTCCGTGGGGAAGAAGACACCAGTGGAGAGGTAAAACAGAGTAGGAATGCTTGGACTGATATCATAGGATAAGCAGAAGGGAAAGGAGGCACCAGAAGTGACCCACTGGAGAGTAATACCCCAATATGAACAATCCCTGTGATTGGGGACAACATTAACTTGGAGTCTTGTAAAAAAAATCCAAAAAGAGCAAAAGATCTTAAAGATAAACTGATGGAATCAGGTGGTCATAGGTATGGGCCTAAGCCCAGATACCCAGGATGGCCACCACTGGTGACCACCCATGCCAGAAAGAGTGTGGAAGAGCCTCCAGTTCCTGTCCCTGTGCCCCTGGCTGTGTGTTGCTTGCACTACCACTCATCTTGACTCCATGCATGAGAGGGTTGGTGGGTGCTCTCTAGTACCACAGCCTTTTGCCCTCTGTGCACACTGCACAAACCGGGTCTGCCCATGTGCTCTCCACCCATGCCTAAGAGAACTTGATGTGGATGTTAACGGGAAGTCTCTAGGACCACCAGGGGAACTAGATGCTCCCAGCCTGAGCCTGAAGCTACTTGGTGAGATCTATGCCTGGGATTCTCAGCAGCAGCAGGAGCAGCAGCAGCCATGCAACTGAGCACACCCGTCAGCTTGGGCCCAGTCACCAAACAGATGTCTGAGCACAGGGAGCCACTGGAAGAGGGCTCTCTGGACCAATATCACTATTAGATTCAGTGGCACAGCAGTGCAGAGACAAGCAGGGGCTTGGAGTGCCCCTGAGACCATGGCTGGGTATGCGCACCACCTGTGGAAGCCTGCGCTGTTCAGCAGTGTTTACAGAGGGGGAGTCTGTGTGTTCTGGACCACCAAGAGGGGAACAGACTGAGGCTTCTCTATGAGACAGAGGTGTGGGTGCAGTTTGCTTTACACTAAACCTCCAACAAGCCACAAAAAGGCACACAAAAAACAAAAACAAAAACAAAGCTTCAAATCAGGTAGCATGATGCCCCCTGTTTTACTTTTGTTTTTCAACATTTCCTTAGTGATTCGGGGTCTCATCTGATACCATACAAATTTTTGGATTATTTGCTCCAGCTCTTTGAAAAATACCACTGGAATTTTGATCGGAATGGCATTAAAAGTAGAGATTGCTCTAGGCAGTATAGACATTTTAACAATGTTTATTCTTCCGATCCAAGAGCATGGAATGGTCTTCCATATTTTGGTGTCTTCTTCAATTTCTTCATGAGTAATCTGTAACTTCTCGAATACAGATCCTTTACCTCTTTGGTAGGGTTTATTCCCAGATATCTTGTGGTTCTTGGTGCTATAGTAAATGGAATCGATTCTCTAATTTCCCTTTCTGTATTTTCATTGTTAGCCACTGATTTCTGTACATTGACTTTGTATCCTGCCACATTGCTGAATTGATGTATGCATTCTAGTAGTTTGGGGGTGGAGTCTTTTGGGTTTTCCATATAAAGAATCATGTCATCTGCGAAGAGAGAGTGTTTGACTTCGTCATTGCCAATTTGGATACCTTTTATTTCTCTTTGTTGTCTGATTGCTGTTGCTAGGACTTCTAATACTATGTTGAACAAGAGTGGTGAGAGTGGGCATCGTTGTCATGTTCCTGATCTCAACGGGAAGGCTGCGAGCTTTTTCCCATTGAGGATGATATTTGCTGTGGGTCTTTCATAGATAGACTTGATGAAGTTCGGGAATGTTACCCATATCCCTATACTTTGAAGCATTTTAATCAGGAACAGATGCTGGATTTTGTCAAATGCTTTTTCTGCATTGATTGAAAAGACCATGTGGTTCTTCTCTCTTCTCTTATTGATTTGTTCTATCACATTGATTGATTTGCGAATGTTGAAACATCCTTGTAGCCCAGGGGGAATCACACCTGGTCATGGTGGATAAAAAATAAATTACAAAACAAAACCAAAAACAAAATCAAAACATAACAAAACAAGAAGAACAACAAAAAAATAAAACAATCCTCCAGAAGACAAAACCTGAAAAAATGGTTTCCACAGAGCCCAGCACCTTGATAGGGGGCAGGACAACACAACCCAAGCAAGACTGACTGGAAAACAGTATGCCAGGCCTCTACTCCAGAAGGCAAGCCAAAAGAACAAAAGGACAACCACCACAAGGTCCCCAGAAAACTGTAAAAGCCAAACATCAGGAGAAAACAATAGATTAAGCTCATGGTATTGCCCTAAAACCTGTATTTTTTATAGCTACAACTTCTTTGTTTTGTGTTGTTTTTATTCATTCTCAGCATTCTTATTCTTTTAATTTCCTAAACCTATTGACCATTAGAACCAGAGGTTTAATAGAATATATTCCATAACCACCTTTTAACTTGAACTTTTTCATACATACACCTGTATTTTTCCTTTTCTTTCATTTTCTACTTAAAAAAAATACATTTGGATATAGGCTTCAAAGTAATCCTTTTTCCCTATTCAATACTACCCAGGCATATAAGTCAGTTTTAATCTCCCTTTATCTCTGGAACATTGAGTTCTTTAACAAAGATAACAAGATATACCCAGGAAGAACCCAAATAACCTTCCTCACCTACATTAAAATTTACAACCAACCTCTCACCTTTTTTCTTCTGTTAGTGCTTCCGTGTATTTGTTTTTGTTCTGATATTATATAAATTTTATTTTGGGGGTTCATTTTGGCTGGGTTCTTCTTTTCTATTCCTTGCCATTTAATTTTGTCAGTCTTTGTCCATTTCTGTTTGTATAGACAGCATGTGGAGGGGTCCTGTCGTTTTATCCAGTCTGCCCTCTGTGCCATTTTATGGGAGCATTTATGCCATTCACATTGAGAGTGACTATAGAAAGATACATTTTTATTGACATCAAGTTGCCTGTGAAGTCCTTGTTTCTAGAGATTTTCCCTGTAAATTTCTGTTCTGTGTCACTCTTGGGTTCTTTCTCCTTTTGTAGAACCCCTATGAATATTTCTTGTAGTGTTGGCTTAGTAGTCGCATACTCTTTTAAACCTTAACATTCTTGGAAGCTCTTTATCTCTACATCCATTTTCAATGTAACCTTGCTGGATAAAGTATTCTTGGCTGCACATTCTTCTCATTTAGTGTCCCGCGTATGTCTTGCCAGCCCTTTCTGGCTTGCCAGGTTTCTGTGGACAGGTCTGGTGTTATTCTGTTGGTCCTTCCTCTGAATGTAAGGAATCTCTTCCCCCTTGATTCCCTCAGAAATTCTTGTCTAAAATTATGGTTCCAAAGTTTCACAATAAAGTGTCTTGAGGCCTTTTTTAGATTCCTTGATCTTGGTGGTTGCCCTTTCTGCTTCTAGGACATGAATGGCTGTTCCAGTCCCCAAACTAGGGAAACTTTCAACCAGAATTTGATCAATGATATCTTCCAGTCTTCTCTCTTTCTCCATCCCCTGAGGAATCCCAATGATTCTGACGTTGGAAAGTTCCATGGCATCATTCATTTCCCTAATTGTGTTTTCAGGGCTTCTAAGCTGTTTGTTTCAGGCTTCCTCCTGATCCTTTTTGCCTATCAGTTTGTCCTCTAGATCACTAACTCTATCTTCTGCCACAGTTATCCTAGCTGTTAGACTATTTAGATTAGATTGGATCTCATTGAAAACATTTTTAACTTCTGCCAGATCAGCTCTCACTTCTGCCTTTAAAGATTCTATGTTGTCACCAATGGTTTCCTCCACCCTAGACATTACCTGGATAACTGCTACCCTGATCTCCCTTTCTGTCATAATGTTTATGTCCATACCCAGTAGTTCTGATGGAGAGGGCACAATTTCTGAATTTTTCCCCTTTTGGGTGTTCCTCCTCCTAGTCATTTTAGTGAAAGGTGGATGATTGGATTAGAGCTGAATATATCAACCACATTCCAGGCAAGGTGCACCATCGGGGCAATTGGAAATCACCACCCAAAAGAAAGAAAAGAGAGAGAGAGAGAGAGAGAGAGGGAGATAATAGAAAACCTCACCAAAATGAGCCCCAAAAGTAAGATTCATAAGGTATATAAACAAAATAGGACAAAAAGATCCACAAAAGTAAATAACAAGAAAAAAAAAGAACTCCAAGAATAAGATTTATTTAATACCAGAACCAGAACAAATACACAGAAACACTAACAGACGAGAAGGATGGGAAGGTGGTTATACATCCTCAATATAGGCAAGAAAGTTACTTTGGTTCTTCCTGGGTATATCTTGATATCTTTGTTAAAGACTCAGCATTCCATATATTAAGGGAGATTAAAACTGGTTTATATATAGGGGTAGTATTCAATAGGGAAAAAAAAAAGGATTTCCTTGAGATTTAAATATATATGTATATTAAAAAAGAAAAAGAATAATAGAAAAAGAAAAACGCAGGTGTATGTATGAAAAAAAAAGTTTAAGTTAATAGGTTATTATGGAATATGTTGTATTAAACGTGTATTTGTAATGGTAAATTGATAAAAAAAATTTTTAAATATCCTGAGATTGAATTAAAAGAAAAACTTGTGTCTATGAAATATACAGGTTTTAGGGCAATACTCTGATCTTAATATATTGTTTTCCCTGATGTAGGGGTTTTACAGTTTTATGGAGACCCTGTGGTAGTTGTCCTCTCATTCTCTCAGCTTGCCTTCTGGGGGAGGGACCTGCTTCATTCTTTTCAGTCAGTCTTGCGTGGGTTGAGTCGTCCTTGCCCCTATCAAGGGGCTGTGCTATATTTAAAGTAGTTTTCCAGACTTTTGTTCTCTGCAGGGTTTTGTGCTTTTGTGGCTTTTTCTTTTATTTTTTTTACGCATTCTTTATTTTTTTATTTTTTTTTTACTTTTTAATTTATTTTTAATTTAATTTTATTTCTTTAGTCTTCCAAGATCCTCCAAATATGCACCAAACTCAGTGTTCCATGCATTATGTGTCCTATTTAATAGCCACCACCAGGCTCACCCAATACCCCAACCCACTCCCCTCCAAAACCCTCAGTTTGTTCCTCTGAGTCCACAGTCTCTCATGGTCCACAGTCTCCCCCTCCACTTTCTGCCTACTCACTTCTCCTCCCCTTCTCCCAGTATCCTCCCTGTTATTCCTTATACTCCACAAGTAAGTGAAACCAAATGATAATTGGCTCTGTACTTGACTTATTTCACTCAGAATAATCTCTTCCTGTCCTGTGCATGTTGGTACAAATTTGGGTATTAATTTTTACTGAATCAGGCATAATACTCCATAGGATATATGGGCCATAACTTCTTTATCCATTCGTATTTTAAAGGGCATCTTGGCTCTTTCCACAGTTTGGCGACTGTGGTCTTTGCTGTTATGAAAACTGATGTACAGATGTCCCTGCTTTTCACTGCATCTGTATCTTTGTCATAAATACCCAGTAGTGCAATTGCAGGGTCAGAGGGAAGTTCTATTTTTAGTTTCTTTAGGAATCTCCACTCTGTTCTCCAAAGTGGCTGCACCAACTTGCATTCCCACAAACAGTGTGAGAGGGTTCCCCTTTCTCCACATCCTCTCCCACACATGTTGATCCCTGTCTTGGTAATTTTGGCCATACTGCCTAGTATAAGGTGGCATCTCAGTGTGGTTTTGATTTGAATCTCCCTGATGGCTAGTGATGATGAATATTTTTTCATGTGCCTGATAGACATTTGTATGTCTTCTTTGAAAAATTGTCTGTCCTGGTCTTCTGCCCCATCTTTTGGCATGATTATCTGCTTTGTGTGTGTTGGTTTTAGGAGTTCGTTATAGATCCTGGATATCAGCCCTTTGTACTGTCATTTGCGAATATCTTCTCCCATGCCCTGGGTTGCCTCATTGAGTTGAGTACTTCCTTTGAGTATTTCCTTTGCTGCACAGAAGCTTTTGATCTTGATGAAGTCCCAAAAGTTCATTTTCACTTGTGTTTCCTTAGTCTTTGGAGTCATATCTTGAAAGAAGTTGCTATGGCTGATGTCAATGAAGTTATTGCCTATGTTCTCTAAGATTTTGATAAATTCCCACATCACATTGAGGTCTTTACTACTTTGTGTTTATCTTTGTGAATGATGTCAGAGAAACGTCAAGGTACCTTCTTCCATACATAGCTGTCCAATTTTCACAGCACCGTTTATTTAAGAAATTGTCTTTTTTCCGCTGTATTTTTCCATTTTTTCTTTTCGAGGATTATTTGACCATAGAGTTCTGGGCTCTCTACTCTTTTCCACTGACCTATGTACCTGTTTTTATGCCAGTACCATGCTGTCTTGGTGATCACAGCTTTGTAGTAATGCTTGAAGTCAGGAAACATGAGGCTCTCCAGGGTTGTTTTCCTGTTTCAACATTTTCTCAGCAATTCAGGATCTCTTCTGATTCCATACAAATTTTAGGATTGTTTGCTCTAGTACTTTGAAAAATGCCAGTGGAATTTTGACCGGGATGGCACTAAAAGTATATATTACTCTGGGAAGTACAGACATTTTAACAATGTTTATTCTTCTGATCCATAAGCATGGAATTGTCTTCCATCTTTTTTTTTTTTTTTTGTCTTCCTCAATTCCTTTCATGAATGTTCTGTAGCTCCTGAATACAGATCCTCTACCTCTTTGGCTAGGTTTATTCAAAACTTGGAAATCAATCAATGTGATAGAACAAATAATTAAAAGAAGAGAGAAGAACCACATAGTCCCTCAATTGATGCAGAAAAAAAAGAAAAAAAAAACATTTGACCAAATACAGTACCTGATTGAAATTCTACAAAGTATAGGGATAGAGGGGAAATTCATCAACTTCACAAAATTTATGTAGGAAAAAACCAAAGCAAATATTATTCTCAATGGGGAGAAGCTGAGGGTCTTCCTTTTGAGATCAGGAACACAAAAAGGATGCCCACTCCCACCACTCTTTTTCAACATGGTACTCGAAGTCCTAGCAAAAGCAATCACACAACAAAAAGAAATAAAAGGTATTCAAATTGGCAAAGAAGTCAAACTCTCCATGTTCACAGATGACTTGATACTTTATATGGAAAACCAACAAGAGTCCACCCTCAAACTACTAGAACTCATACAGCAATTCAGTAATGTGGCAGGATACAAAATCAGTGCACAGAAATCAGTTGCTTTCTTTTACACTAACAATGAAAGTATAGAAAAGGAAATTAGAGGATCAATTCCATTTACTATTGCACAAAGAACCATAAGATGCCTGAGAATAAAGACTACAGATAGAGGACTGATATCCAAGGTCTATAAAGAACTCCTCAAACCAACACACAAAAGCCGATAATCATGTCAAAAAATGGGCAGAAGATATGAACAGACATTTCTCCAAAGAAGACATACAAATGTTTATCAGACACATGAAAAAAATGTTCATCATCATAAGCCACCAGGGAGATTTAAATTAAAACCACATTGAGATACCACCTTACACCAGTTAGAATGGCCAAAATTAACAAGACAGAAAACAACGTGTGTTGGAGAGGATGTGGAGAAAGGGGAACTCTCTTCCACTCTTGGTGGGAATGCAGATTGGTGCAGCCGCATTGGAAAAAAAGTGTGGAGATTCCTTAAGAAATTGAAAATAGAGCTTCCCTATGACCCTGCAATTGTGCTAGTGTATATTTATCCCAAAGATACAGATGTAGTGAAAGGAAGGGTATCTGTCCCCAGTGTTCATAACAGCAATGACCACAATTGCCAAACTGTGGAAAGAGCCAAGATGCCCTTTAATGGATGAATGGATAAACGGACGAATGGATAAAGAAGATATGCTCTCTATATACAATAGAGTGTTATGCCTCCTTCAGACAAAATAAATACCCAACTCTTGTATCAATTGGACAGGCCTGGAGGAGATTATGCTGAGTGAAATAAGTCAAGCAGAGAGAGTCAATTATCATTTGGCTTCATTTACTTGTGGAGAATAAGGAAAAACAGGAAGGACATCAGAAGAAGGAAAGGAAAAGTGAATCAGTAGAGAGTGGAGGGGTGTGGTGAACCATGAGAGACTATAGACTCTGAGAAACAAACTGAGTGTTTTGGAGGGGATGGGGTTTTGGTTTAGGTGAACCTGATGGTGGGTATTAAGGAGGGGACATATTGCTTGGATCACTGGGTGTGGTGCATAAACAATGAATCTTGGAACATTTAAGACAGGAAAGAACATGTGTTGGAGGGGATGTGGAGAAAGGGGAACTCTCTTCCACTGTTGGTGAGAATGCAAGTTGGTGCAGCCTCTTTGGAGAACAGTGTGGAGATTCCTCAAGAAATTCAAAATAGAACTTCCCTATGACCCTGCCATTGCACGACTGGGTAATTACTCCAAAGATAGAGATGTAGTGAAAAGAAGGGCCATCTGTACCTCCGATGTTTTTAGTAGCACTGGCCATGGTCACAAAACTGTGGAAAGAAACAAGATGCCCTTCAACAGATGAATGGATAAGGAAGATGTGGTCCATGTACACTATGGAGTATTATGCCTCCATCAGAAAGGACAAATACCCAACTTTTGTAGCAACATGGACGGGACTGGAAAAGATTATGCTGAATGAAATAAGTCAGGCAGAGAGAGTCAATTATCATATGGTTTCACTTATTTGTGGAGCATAATAAATAGCTTGGAGGACCTGGGGAGATAGAGAGGAGAAGGGAGTTGAGGTAAATTGGAAGGGGAGGTGAATCATGAGAGACTATGGACTCTGAAAAACAATCTGAAGGTTTTGAAGGGGTGGGGGGGTGGGAGATTGGGTTACCAGGTGGTGGGTATTATAGAGGGCACGGATAGCATGGAGCACTAGGTGTGGTGCAAAAATAATGAATACTGTTATTCTGAAAATAAATAAAAAATAAATAAAAAAATTAAAAAAATAAATTAAATTAAAAATAATAAATAAATCTCAAAAGTATCACATTACTTGCAAATATATGACAAACACTAATAGACACATAGTAATACATGTAACATTGCTAGCCATTATTTCCAACAATTATAAGGAAAATTTTTGTTTGTTTTTTATATGATAAAATTTTCACTCTCTACCTTCACATGCCAGCAAAGTAGGGAACAGTGATATTTATAGTGAATTATGGGGGTAATCCACAGAAAGTGACCCTGCAGTTCCAAGGGTGATGGAACTGGGAAAGGAGTTTATTGCATTATAAATGTATATCATGTATTCATGTATCTGGAAGTAAGATTGAACATGGTGAATCTGGGGAAGCCTCTGGCTCTGACACACTTCCCATGTCCAGGTGAGCACACATGCACATGGCCCACCCATGTCTCGCACATCCACCCAGCTGCACTGGTGTTCAGGCCCACCCACTGCCACACCCTGTGACTGTGACCTCATCTCCATAAGTGGCCCCTAGGTGTGGGGTCCTGGTAGTATGAAGTAGCTCTTTATTCTGTCAAATGCTCTAGACCTGGCCCTCACTAGGATCTACCCTTGGTCCCTTATTGCTGACAGATATCTCTGAGCAGGGGCCTGAGGCTGGCAGAGGGCCAGGTCATCATAAGGATGTTCTTCTTGCTGCTTGCCATCTGGGCAGGGCTGGCTCCTGTCCAATGTTCTCAAGGCCGTCCGTCATGGCGCTACATCTCCTCTGAAGTAGTCATTCCCAGGAAGGAGCTGTACCATGGCAAAGGTGTTCAGATACCAGGCTGGCTATCCTACAGCCTACATTTTGGGGGCAAGAGGCACGTTATCCACATGCGGCGCAAGAAACTGTTTTGGTCCAGACATCTGCTGATGATGACTCAGGATGACCAAGGAGCCTTACAGATGGACTACCCCTTCCTCCCTCCAGACTGTTACTACCTCGGCTACCTGGAAGAGATTCCTCTTTCCATGGTCACTGTGGACACATGCTATGGGGGTCTTGAAGGTATCTTGAAGTTGGATGACCTTGCTTATGAAATCAAACCCCTCAGCAATTCCCAAAGGTTTGAGCACATTGTTTCTCAGATAGTGGCAGACATGAATGAGACAGGACCTACCTATAAACTGGGATATAGGGAGGATAGAGATCCCCTATTCTTTCAAGCAAATTCCAGTGTTGTCCCCAGGATCTCTAGTAAGATGTATTCATCCCATCATGGAAATATGAAAGCACTTGCCCTAAGTTCCAACTCAATGTATACTGTGTTTAACAATGTGTCAAAATGTGCCCAATTCCTGATAAGGGTATTTAGTTTAATTGACACATTCTTTCAAGCTATTGATATCAATTACTATATTGGATTCATGATCATTTATGATCAGGAAGATCCAACTTACTTGGAGTATTATCATGAGGTACATAGCCCATATGTTCGATATTATCAGTCTTTTATATATACCGTTCTTGAACCACATTCATCCATAATTTTAATTAAAGAAGGGCCAGAGGATCATAATTATGAACCTGAGTTATATGGTATTTGCCATAAACAAAACCTCATCATGCTTGGTTACCTAGGCAGACAGTATCTATTGTTATCTATCACAGCAGCACAAAAGGTGGGAAAAAATTTTGGTTTATTCTATGATGGGAAATTTTGTTTTTGTCAGAGAAGGTCCATGTGTATTATGCACAGACCACTGTCTCTGACAGATTCCTTCAGTAACTGTTCCTATATGCATGTACAGCACATAGTGGGTCGTGGGAAAGGTGAGTGCCTATTCAGCACCAAAATGGTATATTTAAATAAAAGCCTGACCCACGATCGTTGCGGAAACTACATACTGGATCAAGGTGAGGAGTGTGACTGTGGCTCCTTCAAACAGTGTTACAACAACCTCTGCTGTACAAATGATTGCACCTTCACAATAGACAGCAAATGTAATACAGGCCGATGCTGTACAAACTGCACCTATTCCCCTCCTGGGACACTCTGCAGACCAATCCAAAATATATGTGATCTTCCCGAGTACTGCCAAGGGGAGTCCTTGGCATGCCCTGGTGATTTCTATATGCAAGATGGAACCCCATGCACAGAAGAGGGTTACTGTTATCATGGAAATTGCACTGACCGCACTGTGCACTGCCAAGAAATCTTTGGCAAAAATGCTGTGAAAGGTGCAGATGCCTGCTATACCATAAATAGAAGAGGCAATAGATACGGACACTGCAGAAGAATTGAAGGGAGAATGAAAGCTGACTTCTGTGCCATCGAAGACATTTATTGTGGAAGGCTGCAATGTGGTAATGTCACACACCTCCCCCGCTTGCAAGAACACGTGGGATTCCATCAGTCTCTAATCTCAGGATTCTGGTGTTTTGGGCTGGACTCACATCGCTCCACAGGAGCAAATGATGCTGGTCACGTGAGACCTGGTACCCCCTGTGCTCCCGGCAGGTTCTGTAACAACACTTACTGTAATGGCAGTGTGGCCCATCTGAATTATGACTGTTTACCTGAGAAATGTGGCCACAGGGGGATTTGCAACAATAACAGAAACTGTCATTGCCACATAGGCTGGGGTCCTCCATGGTGCATTGATAGGGGTGCTGGTGGGAGCATAGACAGTGGACCCCCTCCAAGTAGAGTGCGGTTAGTCTTGCAGAGTCATGAATCCCTGATATATCTGAGAGTAGTCTTTGCTCGAATTTATGCCTTAATAACTGCACTCCTCTTTGGATTCACCACAAATTTAAGAACTAACAAGACAGTTACAGTTAAGGAAGAGAAAGTTGGTGAAGCTCATCATGAAATCAGACTGCAGAGCCCTGAACAACAAAAGCCAGTCCACAGGAGAATGGCTGAAACTACAGTAGGAGGAGGCAAAGCTGACATCCATGTTTCCAGGAGTCTGGATGAGACACAGGCGTCTCAGCGTACATCACAGTGGTCCCTGCCCACAACCCTGGGGACTCTGCGTACATCCCAGGGGTCCCAGCATACAGCACAGGTGTCTCGGCGCACATCACAGGTGTCGAGGCTCACAAAACAGAGTTCCAGGCGCACATCACTGGGCTCTCGGCACACAGCACCAGTCTCTCACACCAGTTCTGTGATAGGTCACTGACAAGCACTCTGAAATAAAACTTGAAAAGTGCACAGTGGTGGTGTATCCATATCTTTGTAAGACTATAAGAACCCACATAGAGCCAAGACATTGTCCAAAGTACCTGAGTCATCATCGGAGAATTGAACCGAGGTCCTTGGGTGCAGAATGAAGGGAAGTTGCCACAGGCTCCTGTATGGCAAACTCATTACATTTCTACAAAATGGTGCTCATGACCAGTGAGAATTTTTTTTTAATTTATTTTTAATTTATGTTCAGCATAACAATATTCATTGTTTTTGCACCACACCCAGTGCTCCATGCAATCCATGCCCTCTCTAATACCCACCACCTAGTTCCCCCAACCTCCCACCCCCCAACCACTCAAAACCCATCAGATTGTTTTTCAGAGTCCATAGTCTCTCATGCTTCACCTCCCCTTCCAATTTCCCCCAATTTCTCGGGTAATTTCTCTTACTCCAGTCCCAAAGAGGGTCCAGGATGATGGAGAGCTACTCCCCACCCATTCTGCCTGTTCCACACTGGGGTGGCTCTGGGCAGGAGAAGATGACTTGCGTGTGATCCCAACTAGTGCAAGCTGCACAACCCTGAAGAGTTACTTTCTGAATACAAAACTGAGACCATTATCCTGAACATTGAATCCCACTAAATTAATCAGAAAATAGGCAGAAGTGCCCACTGATGACTCTGGAATCCAAGAGAGCCCTAGGAATATTCACCCCTCCCTTCTCTCTTAGTCTGAAGCTGAGCACTGACATTAGCTGTGTAGGTAATCACAAACAATGAACTTACTGTTCTGAGCTGCTGCCTGGGCCAAGGACACAGAGTCCCATGAAACTCACCACCTCCCCCCAAAACCCTTGGATGGGCACTCCTGGGAGTACCACTCTGGTTCTCCCAGGCATTTTTTAAAGTAACCACACAGAGGTGAGCCTGTGAAACATTAAGGACCTCAGCCCCATCCACCTCCTTTGTGATTAGGTTCTTGCTGTCCTGTTCTCTATCTCCTGCTCCCTGAGGTCTATGATGGTGGTCAGGCCTAACCTGGGTCATTGTGCCTCCCTGGCTTCTGGGCTCAGTAAACCATAAAATCTGGAACTCCACTTCCACTGTGGAGTGTAGAGAAACCACACCTCTAGTCAGAATGGCCATGTGGGTCTCATGTCCCCAGAGGGGGAGCTCAGATGCCGAGGAAGTCACCTGTTTACCCACTATATGTAACTGGACACAGACTGCATGTTCATAATTCAATACAGAAGCTTTGGGTCCCCAATATAATTGTCCACAAGGGTGGGTTTGGGAAACCGCCCATGCCCCCAGCAATGCCTTGGAGCTGAGAATGCCTCACTCGCCTCCTCACCCAGATCACTCAGCTTCTCTGAGGAGGAACTGCTGCTTGTTGGTGGTCTGCAACATTGCTTGAGCTGATGACAGGTGTTTCCAGAAGACCCAGCCTAATTTTTAATGATGTAAAAGGTCATACTCTTGGCACAGACCCACCAACAGGCACCAGTCTGGGGATCCCCACGTGTGTGTATTTCCTATTTGTCTCTAAACAATACTAAGCTGGATGTTGGGGATGGTTGAGATGAGCTATAATTACAGGAGCAGGCCTGAGTTGAAAACAGGGATGCTAACTTGGAAAGTAAGGCCCTGCCTATTTCCCCATGTAGGAAACTGGTGTATAGACTATTTGGTTCTAGGATATAAAGGTGGTGCCCTTAAGTTTCTGCCATTTGAGAGACCAGCTGCTCAACACTTTGTGGGGCTTCAGGGAGTTGGTTATATATCTTAGAGCAGCAGCCCTAGGCAGTGACATGGCAACTGTACCATGGGCATTGTGCCAGCCTGTGCAGACATTGGCCAAGACAGGTATTCCGTGTGGGTGCACCCCTTGTTACTGTCCCCAATCACCTCCAGACTCTCAGGGGTTGAGTGGGACACCCGAGCACAAAAGGCTACAATTCATTAATTGAGGAAGAGGAAACTTCCATCCCAGGTGTTCCCAGTCACCATGTATCAACATGTCCAAGGACCAGCATGAGTGAGACAAAGGGATAGACAACCACACCATCATAGAAATGCAAGGTTTCCTGGAATTCTTTGTCCTCATGGATGGAAACAAGGGCACCAATATGCTGTTGTGAGTATTTTGAAATGCTTTTGAGCTGTTGCTTAAGCACCTATCATGTACCTACTGCCTGGGATGGACAGACCCGAAAATTCAACATTCTTTGAAAACAATGAAGTATTAAAGGTCTGCTTTTAGGGACTTCCTGGTGGACCCTCCACCCTTGTCCCTGCTCCCAAGGTCTATGCCAAGCACACCAAGAAAACAGGGCAAGAGGTGCAGGCCCAATGAAAAAGGAAGCACTCTGAGGAAGAGCCAACTCAAGACCTCAGTCCCACTGAGGTAAGAAGGAAGAGGGTCTCGTTGCTGGGTCATGGATTTTTGTGGCAGGAACACCCAGTGCCTGTGGTGGGGTCAAGCACAGGTGAGGCACACTTCCTCTTAGGTAGAACTGGGACGGTTCAGTGGGAGTATCCTTTTGCCTAGCACCACCATCCCAGGAAACTTGGACCATTTACAACAGAGGAGACACCTCTGTTGCCAGAATCTGAGGAGTTCTTCATCAAGTACAGCCCTAATCATAAGCCAGTGCCTTTATAATTCATAGTAATACCGGATTCAGGACAGCAGGTATTAGACATAATCGATGCTATAGTCAGATGTAACAAGGAGAATTTTGCTGAAACACAAGAATTTTTATTTATATTTATATTTATTTATTTAGCCACAAAGGCTAAATGGTCCCACATTCTCTACAAAGGGCAAGAGAGTGGAGGGTCCGAAGGGTGCAAGGGGCATCTGGGCCCCTTATCACCCTCAGTCAAGTGGTGGCACTTCATTCCAGCTCCTTTCCAGTGGAGATGGGTGACCCACACCTCTCATATGGGCAGCTCTGAGATCAGAGTTCCCTAATGAGTTCATCTCAGGACTGCTGGGAAACAAGTCTGAACTTTTTTCAGGTTCCTGAGGCTCATCCAGAGACTGCTGGACTTACCAATCAGGGGTTTCCATCACCTCTCCAACACCACAGCCCCAGCCGGGTATGGAGAGCTAATGGGAATCCAACCCTGACAATCGGTGGGAGGTTGGCTCCTGCTAAGGCCCCTGTCTCAGGACCTGACAGTTCAGGAGCCTGTCACTCGTCCAAGGACATCCACCTATATCCATCTCTATTACGTCCAGACGCACACATACCCAAGCATTGCTGCTTTCATTGACCATGGAGCCACGTTACACTGCTTCCCAGGGACCCCCCAAATATAAGCAAGGGGTACACTTTAGGTTATCTGTAGAACAGGCAGGGTAGTAGAAGGTGTTCAACTTCCCTGCAATGTCACTCATGGAGAAAATTTTGCTGAAACTCTTTGAGTGACACTTTGGCCCTGACCTTTCCTGGTAAAGATACATATGACCTGACATCCTGAAGGCATACTGTGGGAACACAGAAGTACATGATCTCTCTGGTGGGAGTGTCCATCAGTAGGCTGTAGAACTGCCACTCCTATCCCTGCCAGATCAAGACTGTATATACTGTTTGTAATAGGGGACTGAGTAATATGAGCCTATAATTCAAGGTTGCTTGAAAGGTGGTGTCATTAACCAGACCATGTCTCCTTTCAGTTCCCCCATGTGTCAGACGTTATAGCCCTTATTTGCAGGTGGCCATTTAGAGTTGACTAACAGAATGTACATAGCCAGGTCCTCTCCTACAAGTTCCATTGTCAATACTGTGCAGTCAGCTGAGGACATTGAAGGAGCTGCAGGGGACCACACCACAGTGATTGATCTAGCCAGTACATTCCTTTCAACATCGATGGCAGAGAAGTTCCAGCCAGGGTCTGTTTTCACTTTATGTACCTGTACCAAACTGCCTGTGGTCAGTCTTGACAGCCACACCGACATGATGATATTTGCACCACCACCGCCCTCGCCCAGTTCCAGGTGAAGGCCTATAGTTCTGGTCTGGGTGAATGAGGCCCACTGTCACTGGTCATGCTGCTGTCTGCACACCCCAGTTCTTATGTGCACCTGACAGGTTATGAGACATGGAAGGTCTACTGTCCTTTTTCAGCTATAAGACCTCTTTCCTCACCTGACCAACTTAGTGAAGAGTTTTGGTCAAGTTTTATACCTTGAGATATTAGGCAGACTTATTAGGGGATTTCTGAGCTATGCCAACTCATGCACAGGTGGTCGCAGAGCCATAGGACACATTTTGTAGTCTGGATAATCTTTGCACCATGGGGGTTATGCTGGAACATCTACTGGCACCCTGAAGTAGTGTGGACATCAGTCCAAGAATCTAATTGCCATGTGATGTTTATATGCCCCTGAGAGAGACTTCCATGGAGCTTTTGTGGGCCCAAGAAACTGGGAGGAAAGAAAGGCAGAGTGACATCATTGCTCTTGTACTGGACATTACAGCCTGCCATTCGTCCATGCCTGTGTTGTGATCACCTGCTCATGTGGACAGGCATGATAATTCAGGATTGTACTCACAACCTTGATGTCAACACAGCTGATCATCAGACCAATTATTTAATGCACACAGGCCTTAAGATCTGGAGTAGGATCTGGGCCTGACCTGCTGAGCTAACAGCACAGATAACGGAACAGACACAGTCGGAAGGATGCCAAGCAAGAGTCAGAGGAAGAGCAGAAGGAACAATACAGTCTTTCTATAGTGGAGAAAATCTAGGTTTCATTTTAAAAAGTTTCCTGGGAGCAAAATTATTTGCATTTGTTAGATCTTCTTGGTGGATATACCCTTTTAGAATGATGTAGTGTCCTTCTGTATCTCTGACTAGAGTCTTGCATTTAAAATCTAATTTATCTGATATGAGAATTGCTACCCCAGCTTTCATTTGAGGCCCATTGGCATGAAAGATGCTGGCCCATCTTTCATTTTCAGTCTGGATGTATATTTAGGTTCCAAAACTGCCTCTTGTAGACAGCATATGGAGAGGCCCAGTCATTTCATCCAATCTGAAACTCTGTGCCATTTTATGGAGCATTTAGATTGTTCATGTTGAGAGTGATTTTTCTTTTTCCAGCATAAGAGTATTCATTATTTTTCCATCATACCCAGTGCTCCATGCAATCCGTGCCCTCTCTAATATCCACACCCTGGTTCCCCAACCTCCCACTCCCCGCCCCTTCAAAACCCTCAGATTAATTTTCAGAGTCCATAGTCCCTCATGGTTTACCTCCCCTTCCAATTTCCCTCAACTCCAATCTCCTCTCCATTTCTCCTTGTCCTCCATGCTATTTGTTATGCTCCACAAATAAGTGAAACCATATGATAATTGACTCTCTCTGCTTGACTTATTTAACTCAGCATAATGTCTTCCAGTCCCTTCCACATTGCTACAAAAGTTGGGTATTCCTCCTTTCTGATGGAGGCATAATACTCCATAGTGTATATGGACCACATCTTCTTTATCCATTCGTCCATTGAAAGAAATCTTGGTTCTTTCCCCAATTTGGCGACCGTAGCCATTGTTGCTATAAACATTGGGGTACAGATGGCCCTTCTTTTCACTACATCTGTATCTTTTTGGTAAATACCTAGTAGTGCAATTGCAGGGTTATAGGGAAGCTCAATTTTAATTTCTTCAGGTATTTCCACACTGTTTTTCAAATTGGCTACACCAACTTGCATTCCCACCAACAATGGAAGAGGGTTCCCCTTTCTTCACACCCTCTCTGACACATGTTGTTTCCTGTCTTGCTAATTTTGGCCATTCTAACTGGTGTAAGGTGATATCTCAATGTGGTTTTGATTTGAGTCTCCCTGATGGCTCCTGATGATGAACATTTTTTCATGTGTCTGATAGCCATTTGTATGTCTTCATTGGAGAAGTGTCTGTTCATATTTTCTGCCCTTTTTTTTTTATATGATTGCCTGTTTTGTGTGTGTTGAGTTTCAGGAGTTCTTTATAGATCCTGGATATCAACCTTTTGTCTGTACTGTCATTTGCAAATATCTTTTCCCATTCCGGAGGTTGCCTCTTTGTTTTCTTGACTGTTGCCTTGGCTGTGCAGAAGCTTTTGATCTTGATGAAATCCCAAAAGTTTATTTTCGCTTCTGTTTCCTTTGTCTTTGGAGACATATCTTGAAAGAAGTTACTGTGGCTGATATCGAAGAGATTACTGCCTATGTTCTCCTCTAGGATTCTGATGGATTCCTGACTCACATAGACGTCTTCTATCCATTTTGAGTTTATCTTTGTGTACGGTGTAAGAGAATGGTCGATTTTCATTCTTCTGCATATAGCTGTCCAGTTTTCGCAGTACCATTTATTGAAGAGACTGTCTTTTTTTCCACTGTATATTTTTCCCTATTTTGTTGAAGATTAATTGACCATAGAATTGATGGTCCATATCTGGGCTCTCTACTCTGTTCCACTGGTCTATGTGTCTGTTTATATGCCAGTACCATGTTATCTTGGTGATCACAGCTTTGTAATAAAGCTTGAAATCAGGTAACATGATGCTCCCAGTTTTATTATTGTTTTTTAACATTTCCTTTGTGATTCAGGATCTCTTATGATTCCATACAAATTTTAGGAATATTTGCTCCAGCTCTTTAAAAATACCCCTGGAATTTTGATCAGAATGGCATTAAAAGTATAGATTGCTCTAGGCAGTATAGACATTTTAACAATGTTTATTCTTCTGATCCAAGAGCCTTGAATGGTCTTCCATCTTTTTGTGTCTTCTTCAATTTCTTTCATGAGTGTTCTGTAGTTCCTTGAGTACAGATCCTTTACCTCTTTGGTTCGGTTTATTTCCAGGTATCTTATGGTTCTTGGTGCTATAGTAAATGGAATCGATTCTCTAATTTCCCTTTCTGTATTTTCATTGTTAGTGTATAAGAGATTCACTGATTTCTGTACACTGACTTTGTATCCTGCCACGTTGCTGAATTGCTGTATGAGTTCTAGTAGTTTGGGGTGGAGTCTTTCGGGTTTTCCATATAAAGAATCATGTCATCTGCGAAGAGAGAGAGTTTGACTTCTTCATTGCCAATTTGGATACCTTTTATTTCTCTTTGTTGTCTGATTGCTGTTGCTAGGACTTCTAATACTATGTTGAACAAGGGTGGTGAGAGTGGGCATCCTTGTCATGTTCCTGATCTCAACGGGAAGGCTGCGAGCTTTTTCCATTGAGGATGATATTTGCTGTGGGTCTTTCATAGATTTGATGAAGTTCAGGAGTGTTCCCTCTATCCCTATACTTTGAAGCATTTTAAACAGGAATGGATGCTGGATTTTGTCAAATGCTTTTTCTACATCAATTGAGAGGACCATGTGGTTCTTCTCTTTTCTCTTATTAATTTGTTGTATCACATTGATTGATTTGCGAATGTTGAACCATTCCTGTAGCCCAGGGATGAATCCCACCTGATCATGGTGGATAATCTTTTTAGTGTGCTATTGGATCCTGTTGGCTAGTATCTTGTTGAGAATCTTAGCATCCATATTCACCAGTGATATTGGTCTGAAATTCTCCTTTTTGGTAGGGTCTTTGCCTGGTTTGGGGATCAGGTAATGTTGGCTTCATAGAAAGAGTCTGGAAGCTTTCCTTCTGCTTCAACTTTCTGAAACAGCTTCAGGAGAATAGGTGTTATTTCTTCTTTGAAAGTGTGGTAGAATTCCCCAGGGAATCCGTCAGTTCCTGGGCTCTTGTTTTTTGGGAAGTTTTTGATCACTGCTTCAATCTCGTGACTAGATATTAATCTATTCAGGTTGTCAATTTCTTCCTGGTTCAATATAGGGAGTTTATAGTTTTCCATGAATGCATCCATTTAATCTAGGTTGCTTAGCTTATTGGCATATAACTGTTAATAATAACTCCTGATGATTGTTTCTCCTTCTTTGGCATTAGTTGTAATCTCTCCCTTTTCATTGATAATTTTATGAATTTGGGTTTTCGCTCTTTTCCTTTGGATTAGGGTGGCCAATGGTTTATTGATATTATTGATTCTTTTTATTTATTTGTTTATTTATTTATTTTATTTTCAGCCTAACAGTATTCATTATTCTTTTTTTAATGATGTATTTTTTAAATTTATTTTCAGCATAACAGTATCCATTATTTTTGCACCACACCCAGTGCTCCATGCAATATGTGCCCACTATTATACACACCACCTGGTACCATGACCTCCCACCCCCCGCCTCTTCAAAACCCTCAAATTGTTTTTCAGAGTCCATAGTATCTCATGGTTTCCCTCCCCTTCTAATTTCCCCCAACTCCCTTCTCCTATCTCCCCATGTCCTCTATTATTTCACTCAGCATAATCTCTTCCAGTGCCATCCATGTTGCTACAAAAGTTGGGCATTCGTCCTTTCTGATGGAGGCATGATACTCCATAGTGTATATGGACCACATCTTCCTTATCCATTCGTCCATTGAATGGCGTCTTGGTTCTTTCCACTGTTTGGCGACCGTGGCCACTGCTGCTATAAACATTGGGGTACTGATGGCCCTTCTTTTCACGACATCTGTATATTTGGGGTAAATACTCAGGAGTGCAATTGCAGGGTCATAAGGAAGTTATATTTGTAATTTCTTGAGAAATCTCCACACTGTTCTTCAAAGAGGCTGCACCAACTTGCATTCCCACCAAACGTGGAAGAGGGTTTCCCTTTCTCCACATCCTCTCCAACACATGTTCTTTCCTGTCTTGCTAATTTTGGCCATTCTAACTGGTGTAAGGTGATATCTCAATGTGGTTTTGATTTGAGTCTCCCTGATGGCTCCTGATGATGAACATTTTTTCATGTGTCTGATAGCCATTTGTATGTCTTCATTGGAGAAGTGTCTGTTCATATTTTCTGCCCTTTTTTTTTTTATATGATTGCCTGTTTTGTGTGTGTTGAGTTTCAGGAGTTCTTTATAGATCCTGGATATCAACCTTTTGTCTGTACTGTCATTTGCAAATATCTTTTCCCATTCCGGGGGTTGCCTCTTTGTTTTCTTGACTGTTGCCTTGGCTGTGCAGAAGCTTTTGATCTTGATGAAATCCCAAAAGTTTATTTTCGCTTCTGTTTCCTTTGTCTTTGGAGACATATCTTGAAAGAAGTTACTGTGGCTGATATCGAAGAGATTACTGCCTATGTTCTCCTCTAGGATTCTGATGGATTCCTGACTCACATAGACGTCTTCTATCCATTTTGAGTTTATCTTTGTGTACGGTGTAAGAGAATGGTCGATTTTCATTCTTCTGCATATAGCTGTCCAGTTTTCGCAGTACCATTTATTGAAGAGACTGTCTTTTTTTCCACTGTATATTTTTCCCTATTTTGTTGAAGATTAATTGACCATAGAATTGATGGTCCATATCTGGGCTCTCTACTCTGTTCCACTGGTCTATGTGTCTGTTTATATGCCAGTACCATGTTATCTTGGTGATCACAGCTTTGTAATAAAGCTTGAAATCAGGTAACATGATGCTCCCAGTTTTATTATTGTTTTTTAACATTTCCTTTGTGATTCAGGATCTCTTATGATTCCATACAAATTTTAGGAATATTTGCTCCAGCTCTTTAAAAATACCCCTGGAATTTTGATCAGAATGGCATTAAAAGTATAGATTGCTCTAGGCAGTATAGACATTTTAACAATGTTTATTCTTCTGATCCAAGAGCCTTGAATGGTCTTCCATCTTTTTGTGTCTTCTTCAATTTCTTTCATGAGTGTTCTGTAGTTCCTTGAGTACAGATCCTTTACCTCTTTGGTTCGGTTTATTTCCAGGTATCTTATGGTTCTTGGTGCTATAGTAAATGGAATCGATTCTCTAATTTCCCTTTCTGTATTTTCATTGTTAGTGTATAAGAGATTCACTGATTTCTGTACACTGACTTTGTATCCTGCCACGTTGCTGAATTGCTGTATGAGTTCTAGTAGTTTGGGGTGGAGTCTTTCGGGTTTTCCATATAAAGAATCATGTCATCTGCGAAGAGAGAGAGTTTGACTTCTTCATTGCCAATTTGGATACCTTTTATTTCTCTTTGTTGTCTGATTGCTGTTGCTAGGACTTCTAATACTATGTTGAACAAGGGTGGTGAGAGTGGGCATCCTTGTCATGTTCCTGATCTCAACGGGAAGGCTGCGAGCTTTTTCCATTGAGGATGATATTTGCTGTGGGTCTTTCATAGATTTGATGAAGTTCAGGAGTGTTCCCTCTATCCCTATACTTTGAAGCATTTTAAACAGGAATGGATGCTGGATTTTGTCAAATGCTTTTTCTACATCAATTGAGAGGACCATGTGGTTCTTCTCTTTTCTCTTATTAATTTGTTGTATCACATTGATTGATTTGCGAATGTTGAACCATTCCTGTAGCCCAGGGATGAATCCCACCTGATCATGGTGGATAATCTTTTTAGTGTGCTATTGGATCCTGTTGGCTAGTATCTTGTTGAGAATCTTAGCATCCATATTCACCAGTGATATTGGTCTGAAATTCTCCTTTTTGGTAGGGTCTTTGCCTGGTTTGGGGATCAGGTAATGTTGGCTTCATAGAAAGAGTCTGGAAGCTTTCCTTCTGCTTCAACTTTCTGAAACAGCTTCAGGAGAATAGGTGTTATTTCTTCTTTGAAAGTGTGGTAGAATTCCCCAGGGAATCCGTCAGTTCCTGGGCTCTTGTTTTTTGGGAAGTTTTTGATCACTGCTTCAATCTCGTGACTAGATATTAATCTATTCAGGTTGTCAATTTCTTCCTGGTTCAATATAGGGAGTTTATAGTTTTCCATGAATGCATCCATTTAAGCTAGGTTGCTTAGCTTATTGGCATATAACTGTTAATAATAACTCCTGATGATTGTTTCTCCTTCTTTGGCATTAGTTGTAATCTCTCCCTTTTCATTGATAATTTTATGAATTTGGGTTTTCGCTCTTTTCCTTTGGATTAGGGTGGCCAATGGTTTATTGATATTATTGATTCTTTTTATTTATTTGTTTATTTATTTATTTTATTTTCAGCCTAACAGTATTCATTATTCTTTTTTTAATGATGTATTTTTTAAATTTATTTTCAGCATAACAGTATCCATTATTTTTGCACCACACCCAGTGCTCCATGCAATATGTGCCCACTATTATACACACCACCTGGTACCATGACCTCCCACCCCCCGCCTCTTCAAAACCCTCAAATTGTTTTTCAGAGTCCATAGTATCTCATGGTTTCCCTCCCCTTCTAATTTCCCCCAACTCCCTTCTCCTATCTCCCCATGTCCTCTATTATTTCACTCAGCATAATCTCTTCCAGTGCCATCCATGTTGCTACAAAAGTTGGGCATTCGTCCTTTCTGATGGAGGCATGATACTCCATAGTGTATATGGACCACATCTTCCTTATCCATTCGTCCATTGAATGGCGTCTTGGTTCTTTCCACTGTTTGGCGACCGTGGCCACTGCTGCTATAAACATTGGGGTACTGATGGCCCTTCTTTTCACGACATCTGTATATTTGGGGTAAATACTCAGGAGTGCAATTGCAGGGTCATAAGGAAGTTATATTTGTAATTTCTTGAGAAATCTCCACACTGTTCTTCAAAGAGGCTGCACCAACTTGCATTCCCACCAAACGTGGAAGAGGGTTTCCCTTTCTCCACATCCTCTCCAACACATGTTCTTTCCTGTCTTGCTAATTTTGGCCATTCTAACTGGTGTAAGGTGATATCTCAATGTGGTTTTGATTTGAGTCTCCCTGATGGCTCCTGATGATGAACATTTTTTCATGTGTCTGATAGCCATTTGTATGTCTTCATTGGAGAAGTGTCTGTTCTTATTTTCCGCCCTTTTTTTTTTTTATATGATTGCCTGTTTTGTGTGTGTTGAGTTTCAGGAGTTCTTTATAGATCCTGGATATCAACCTTTTGTCTGTACTGTCATTTGCAAATACCTTTTCCCATTCCGGGGGTTGCCTCTTTGTTTTCTTGACTGTTGCCTTGGCTGTGCAGAAGCTTTTGATCTTGATGAAATCCCAAAAGTTTATTTTCGCTTCTGTTTCCTTTGTCTTTGGAGACATATCTTGAAAGAAGTTACTGTGGCTGATATCGAAGAGATTACTGCCTATGTTCTCCTCTAGGATTCTGATGGATTCCTGACTCACATAGACGTCTTCTATCCATTTTGAGTTTATCTTTGTGTACGGTGTAAGAGAATGGTCGATTTTCATTCTTCTGCATATAGCTGTCCAGTTTTCGCAGTACCATTTATTGAAGAGACTGTCTTTTTTTCCACTGTATATTTTTCCCTATTTTGTTGAAGATTAATTGACCATAGAATTGATGGTCCATATCTGGGCTCTCTACTCTGTTCCACTGGTCTATGTGTCTGTTTATATGCCAGTACCATGTTATCTTGGTGATCACAGCTTTGTAATAAAGCTTGAAATCAGGTAACATGATGCTCCCAGTTTTATTATTGTTTTTTAACATTTCCTTTGTGATTCAGGATCTCTTATGATTCCATACAAATTTTAGGAATATTTGCTCCAGCTCTTTAAAAATACCCCTGGAATTTTGATCAGAATGGCATTAAAAGTATAGATTGCTCTAGGCAGTATAGACATTTTAACAATGTTTATTCTTCTGATCCAAGAGCCTTGAATGGTCTTCCATCTTTTTGTGTCTTCTTCAATTTCTTTCATGAGTGTTCTGTAGTTCCTTGAGTACAGATCCTTTACCTCTTTGGTTCGGTTTATTTCCAGGTATCTTATGGTTCTTGGTGCTATAGTAAATGGAATCGATTCTCTAATTTCCCTTTCTGTATTTTCATTGTTAGTGTATAAGAGATTCACTGATTTCTGTACACTGACTTTGTATCCTGCCACGTTGCTGAATTGCTGTATGAGTTCTAGTAGTTTGGGGTGGAGTCTTTCGGGTTTTCCATATAAAGAATCATGTCATCTGCGAAGAGAGAGAGTTTGACTTCTTCATTGCCAATTTGGATACCTTTTATTTCTCTTTGTTGTCTGATTGCTGTTGCTAGGACTTCTAATACTATGTTGAACAAGGGTGGTGAGAGTGGGCATCCTTGTCATGTTCCTGATCTCAACGGGAAGGCTGCGAGCTTTTTCCATTGAGGATGATATTTGCTGTGGGTCTTTCATAGATTTGATGAAGTTCAGGAGTGTTCCCTCTATCCCTATACTTTGAAGCATTTTAAACAGGAATGGATGCTGGATTTTGTCAAATGCTTTTTCTACATCAATTGAGAGGACCATGTGGTTCTTCTCTTTTCTCTTATTAATTTGTTGTATCACATTGATTGATTTGCGAATGTTGAACCATTCCTGTAGCCCAGGGATGAATCCCACCTGATCATGGTGGATAATCTTTTTAGTGTGCTATTGGATCCTGTTGGCTAGTATCTTGTTGAGAATCTTAGCATCCATATTCACCAGTGATATTGGTCTGAAATTCTCCTTTTTGGTAGGGTCTTTGCCTGGTTTGGGGATCAGGTAATGTTGGCTTCATAGAAAGAGTCTGGAAGCTTTCCTTCTGCTTCAACTTTCTGAAACAGCTTCAGGAGAATAGGTGTTATTTCTTCTTTGAAAGTGTGGTAGAATTCCCCAGGGAATCCGTCAGTTCCTGGGCTCTTGTTTTTTGGGAAGTTTTTGATCACTGCTTCAATCTCGTGACTAGATATTAATCTATTCAGGTTGTCAATTTCTTCCTGGTTCAATATAGGGAGTTTATAGTTTTCCATGAATGCATCCATTTAAGCTAGGTTGCTTAGCTTATTGGCATATAACTGTTAATAATAACTCCTGATGATTGTTTCTCCTTCTTTGGCATTAGTTGTAATCTCTCCCTTTTCATTGATAATTTTATGAATTTGGGTTTTCGCTCTTTTCCTTTGGATTAGGGTGGCCAATGGTTTATTGATATTATTGATTCTTTTTATTTATTTGTTTATTTATTTATTTTATTTTCAGCCTAACAGTATTCATTATTCTTTTTTTAATGATGTATTTTTTAAATTTATTTTCAGCATAACAGTATCCATTATTTTTGCACCACACCCAGTGCTCCATGCAATATGTGCCCACTATTATACACACCACCTGGTACCATGACCTCCCACCCCCCGCCTCTTCAAAACCCTCAAATTGTTTTTCAGAGTCCATAGTATCTCATGGTTTCCCTCCCCTTCTAATTTCCCCCAACTCCCTTCTCCTATCTCCCCATGTCCTCTATTATTTCACTCAGCATAATCTCTTCCAGTGCCATCCATGTTGCTACAAAAGTTGGGCATTCGTCCTTTCTGATGGAGGCATGATACTCCATAGTGTATATGGACCACATCTTCCTTATCCATTCGTCCATTGAATGGCGTCTTGGTTCTTTCCACTGTTTGGCGACCGTGGCCACTGCTGCTATAAACATTGGGGTACTGATGGCCCTTCTTTTCACGACATCTGTATATTTGGGGTAAATACTCAGGAGTGCAATTGCAGGGTCATAAGGAAGTTATATTTGTAATTTCTTGAGAAATCTCCACACTGTTCTTCAAAGAGGCTGCACCAACTTGCATTCCCACCAAACGTGGAAGAGGGTTTCCCTTTCTCCACATCCTCTCCAACACATGTTCTTTCCTGTCTTGCTAATTTTGGCCATTCTAACTGGTGTAAGGTGATATCTCAATGTGGTTTTGATTTGAGTCTCCCTGATGGCTCCTGATGATGAACATTTTTTCATGTGTCTGATAGCCATTTGTATGTCTTCATTGGAGAAGTGTCTGTTCTTATTTTCCGCCCTTTTTTTTTTTATATGATTGCCTGTTTTGTGTGTGTTGAGTTTCAGGAGTTCTTTATAGATCCTGGATATCAACCTTTTGTCTGTACTGTCATTTGCAAATACCTTTTCCCATTCCGGGGGTTGCCTCTTTGTTTTCTTGACTGTTGCCTTGGCTGTGCAGAAGCTTTTGATCTTGATGAAATCCCAAAAGTTTATTTTCGCTTCTGTTTCCTTTGTCTTTGGAGACATATCTTGAAAGAAGTTACTGTGGCTGATATCGAAGAGATTACTGCCTATGTTCTCCTCTAGGATTCTGATGGATTCCTGACTCACATAGACGTCTTCTATCCATTTTGAGTTTATCTTTGTGTACGGTGTAAGAGAATGGTCGATTTTCATTCTTCTGCATATAGCTGTCCAGTTTTCGCAGTACCATTTATTGAAGAGACTGTCTTTTTTTCCACTGTATATTTTTCCCTATTTTGTTGAAGATTAATTGACCATAGAATTGATGGTCCATATCTGGGCTCTCTACTCTGTTCCACTGGTCTATGTGTCTGTTTATATGCCAGTACCATGTTATCTTGGTGATCACAGCTTTGTAATAAAGCTTGAAATCAGGTAACATGATGCTCCCAGTTTTATTATTGTTTTTTAACATTTCCTTTGTGATTCAGGATCTCTTATGATTCCATACAAATTTTAGGAATATTTGCTCCAGCTCTTTAAAAATACCCCTGGAATTTTGATCAGAATGGCATTAAAAGTATAGATTGCTCTAGGCAGTATAGACATTTTAACAATGTTTATTCTTCTGATCCAAGAGCCTTGAATGGTCTTCCATCTTTTTGTGTCTTCTTCAATTTCTTTCATGAGTGTTCTGTAGTTCCTTGAGTACAGATCCTTTACCTCTTTGGTTCGGTTTATTTCCAGGTATCTTATGGTTCTTGGTGCTATAGTAAATGGAATCGATTCTCTAATTTCCCTTTCTGTATTTTCATTGTTAGTGTATAAGAGATTCACTGATTTCTGTACACTGACTTTGTATCCTGCCACGTTGCTGAATTGCTGTATGAGTTCTAGTAGTTTGGGGTGGAGTCTTTCGGGTTTTCCATATAAAGAATCATGTCATCTGCGAAGAGAGAGAGTTTGACTTCTTCATTGCCAATTTGGATACCTTTTATTTCTCTTTGTTGTCTGATTGCTGTTGCTAGGACTTCTAATACTATGTTGAACAAGGGTGGTGAGAGTGGGCATCCTTGTCATGTTCCTGATCTCAACGGGAAGGCTGCGAGCTTTTTCCATTGAGGATGATATTTGCTGTGGGTCTTTCATAGATTTGATGAAGTTCAGGAGTGTTCCCTCTATCCCTATACTTTGAAGCATTTTAAACAGGAATGGATGCTGGATTTTGTCAAATGCTTTTTCTACATCAATTGAGAGGACCATGTGGTTCTTCTCTTTTCTCTTATTAATTTGTTGTATCACATTGATTGATTTGCGAATGTTGAACCATTCCTGTAGCCCAGGGATGAATCCCACCTGATCATGGTGGATAATCTTTTTAGTGTGCTATTGGATCCTGTTGGCTAGTATCTTGTTGAGAATCTTAGCATCCATATTCACCAGTGATATTGGTCTGAAATTCTCCTTTTTGGTAGGGTCTTTGCCTGGTTTGGGGATCAGGTAATGTTGGCTTCATAGAAAGAGTCTGGAAGCTTTCCTTCTGCTTCAACTTTCTGAAACAGCTTCAGGAGAATAGGTGTTATTTCTTCTTTGAAAGTGTGGTAGAATTCCCCAGGGAATCCGTCAGTTCCTGGGCTCTTGTTTTTTGGGAAGTTTTTGATCACTGCTTCAATCTCGTGACTAGATATTAATCTATTCAGGTTGTCAATTTCTTCCTGGTTCAATATAGGGAGTTTATAGTTTTCCATGAATGCATCCATTTAAGCTAGGTTGCTTAGCTTATTGGCATATAACTGTTAATAATAACTCCTGATGATTGTTTCTCCTTCTTTGGCATTAGTTGTAATCTCTCCCTTTTCATTGATAATTTTATGAATTTGGGTTTTCGCTCTTTTCCTTTGGATTAGGGTGGCCAATGGTTTATTGATATTATTGATTCTTTTTATTTATTTGTTTATTTATTTATTTTATTTTCAGCCTAACAGTATTCATTATTCTTTTTTTAATGATGTATTTTTTAAATTTATTTTCAGCATAACAGTATCCATTATTTTTGCACCACACCCAGTGCTCCATGCAATATGTGCCCACTATTATACACACCACCTGGTACCATGACCTCCCACCCCCCGCCTCTTCAAAACCCTCAAATTGTTTTTCAGAGTCCATAGTATCTCATGGTTTCCCTCCCCTTCTAATTTCCCCCAACTCCCTTCTCCTATCTCCCCATGTCCTCTATTATTTCACTCAGCATAATCTCTTCCAGTGCCATCCATGTTGCTACAAAAGTTGGGCATTCGTCCTTTCTGATGGAGGCATGATACTCCATAGTGTATATGGACCACATCTTCCTTATCCATTCGTCCATTGAATGGCGTCTTGGTTCTTTCCACTGTTTGGCGACCGTGGCCACTGCTGCTATAAACATTGGGGTACTGATGGCCCTTCTTTTCACGACATCTGTATATTTGGGGTAAATACTCAGGAGTGCAATTGCAGGGTCATAAGGAAGTTATATTTGTAATTTCTTGAGAAATCTCCACACTGTTCTTCAAAGAGGCTGCACCAACTTGCATTCCCACCAAACGTGGAAGAGGGTTTCCCTTTCTCCACATCCTCTCCAACACATGTTCTTTCCTGTCTTGCTAATTTTGGCCATTCTAACTGGTGTAAGGTGATATCTCAATGTGGTTTTGATTTGAGTCTCCCTGATGGCTCCTGATGATGAACATTTTTTCATGTGTCTGATAGCGATTTGTATGTCTTCATTGGAGAAGTGTCTGTTCTTATTTTCCGCCCTTTTTTTTTTATATGATTGCCTGTTTTGTGTGTGTTGAGTTTCAGGAGTTCTTTATAGATCCTGGATATCAACCTTTTGTCTGTACTGTCATTTGCAAATATCTTTTCCCATTCCGGGGGTTGCCTCTTTGTTTTCTTGACTGTTGCCTTGGCTGTGCAGAAGCTTTTGATCTTGATGAAATCCCAAAAGTTTATTTTCGCTTCTGTTTCCTTTGTCTTTGGAGACATATCTTGAAAGAAGTTACTGTGGCTGATATCGAAGAGATTACTGCCTATGTTCTCCTCTAGGATTCTGATGGATTCCTGACTCACATAGACGTCTTCTATCCATTTTGAGTTTATCTTTGTGTACGGTGTAAGAGAATGGTCGATTTTCATTCTTCTGCATATAGCTGTCCAGTTTTCGCAGTACCATTTATTGAAGAGACTGTCTTTTTTTCCACTGTATATTTTTCCCTATTTTGTTGAAGATTAATTGACCATAGAATTGATGGTCCATATCTGGGCTCTCTACACTGTTCCACTGGTCTATGTGTCTGTTTATATGCCAGTACCATGTTATCTTGGTGATCACAGCTTTGTAATAAAGCTTGAAATCAGGTAACATGATGCTCCCAGTTTTATTATTGTTTTTTAACATTTCCTTTGTGATTCAGGATCTCTTATGATTCCATACAAATTTTAGGAATATTTGCTCCAGCTCTTTAAAAATACCCCTGGAATTTTGATCAGAATGGCATTAAAAGTATAGATTGCTCTAGGCAGTATAGACATTTTAACAATGTTTATTCTTCTGATCCAAGAGCCTTGAATGGTCTTCCATCTTTTTGTGTCTTCTTCAATTTCTTTCATGAGTGTTCTGTAGTTCCTTGAGTACAGATCCTTTACCTCTTTGGTTCGGTTTATTTCCAGGTATCTTATGGTTCTTGGTGCTATAGTAAATGGAATCGATTCTCTAATTTCCCTTTCTGTATTTTCATTGTTAGTGTATAAGAGATTCACTGATTTCTGTACACTGACTTTGTATCCTGCCACGTTGCTGAATTGCTGTATGAGTTCTAGTAGTTTGGGGTGGAGTCTTTCGGGTTTTCCATATAAAGAATCATGTCATCTGCGAAGAGAGAGAGTTTGACTTCTTCATTGCCAATTTGGATACCTTTTATTTCTCTTTGTTGTCTGATTGCTGTTGCTAGGACTTCTAATACTATGTTGAACAAGGGTGGTGAGAGTGGGCATCCTTGTCATGTTCCTGATCTCAACGGGAAGGCTGCGAGCTTTTTCCATTGAGGATGATATTTGCTGTGGGTCTTTCATAGATTTGATGAAGTTCAGGAGTGTTCCCTCTATCCCTATACTTTGAAGCATTTTAAACAGGAATGGATGCTGGATTTTGTCAAATGCTTTTTCTACATCAATTGAGAGGACCATGTGGTTCTTCTCTTTTCTCTTATTAATTTGTTGTATCACATTGATTGATTTGCGAATGTTGAACCATTCCTGTAGCCCAGGGATGAATCCCACCTGATCATGGTGGATAATCTTTTTAGTGTGCTATTGGATCCTGTTGGCTAGTATCTTGTTGAGAATCTTAGCATCCATATTCACCAGTGATATTGGTCTGAAATTCTCCTTTTTGGTAGGGTCTTTGCCTGGTTTGGGGATCAGGTAATGTTGGCTTCATAGAAAGAGTCTGGAAGCTTTCCTTCTGCTTCAACTTTCTGAAACAGCTTCAGGAGAATAGGTGTTATTTCTTCTTTGAAAGTGTGGTAGAATTCCCCAGGGAATCCGTCAGTTCCTGGGCTCTTGTTTTTTGGGAAGTTTTTGATCACTGCTTCAATCTCGTGACTAGATATTAATCTATTCAGGTTGTCAATTTCTTCCTGGTTCAATATAGGGAGTTTATAGTTTTCCATGAATGCATCCATTTAAGCTAGGTTGCTTAGCTTATTGGCATATAACTGTTAATAATAACTCCTGATGATTGTTTCTCCTTCTTTGGCATTAGTTGTAATCTCTCCCTTTTCATTGATAATTTTATGAATTTGGGTTTTCGCTCTTTTCCTTTGGATTAGGGTGGCCAATGGTTTATTGATATTATTGATTCTTTTTATTTATTTGTTTATTTATTTATTTTATTTTCAGCCTAACAGTATTCATTATTCTTTTTTTAATGATGTATTTTTTTAAATTTATTTTCAGCATAACAGTATCCATTATTTTTGCACCACACCCAGTGCTCCATGCAATATGTGCCCACTATTATACACACCACCTGGTACCATGACCTCCCACCCCCCGCCTCTTCAAAACCCTCAAATTGTTTTTCAGAGTCCATAGTATCTCATGGTTTCCCTCCCCTTCTAATTTCCCCCAACTCCCTTCTCCTATCTCCCCATGTCCTCTATTATTTCACTCAGCATAATCTCTTCCAGTGCCATCCATGTTGCTACAAAAGTTGGGCATTCGTCCTTTCTGATGGAGGCATGATACTCCATAGTGTATATGGACCACATCTTCCTTATCCATTCGTCCATTGAATGGCGTCTTGGTTCTTTCCACTGTTTGGCGACCGTGGCCACTGCTGCTATAAACATTGGGGTACTGATGGCCCTTCTTTTCACGACATCTGTATATTTGGGGTAAATACTCAGGAGTGCAATTGCAGGGTCATAAGGAAGTTATATTTGTAATTTCTTGAGAAATCTCCACACTGTTCTTCAAAGAGGCTGCACCAACTTGCATTCCCACCAAACGTGGAAGAGGGTTTCCCTTTCTCCACATCCTCTCCAACACATGTTCTTTCCTGTCTTGCTAATTTTGGCCATTCTAACTGGTGTAAGGTGATATCTCAATGTGGTTTTGATTTGAGTCTCCCTGATGGCTCCTGATGATGAACATTTTTTCATGTGTCTGATAGCCATTTGTATGTCTTCATTGGAGAAGTGTCTGTTCTTATTTTCCGCCCTTTTTTTTTTTATATGATTGCCTGTTTTGTGTGTGTTGAGTTTCAGGAGTTCTTTATAGATCCTGGATATCAACCTTTTGTCTGTGCTGTCATTTGCAAATATCTTCTCCCATTCCATGCATTGCCTCTGTGTTTTCTTGACTGTTGCCTTGGCTGTGCAGAAGCTTTTGATCTTGATGAAATCCCAAAAGTTTATTTTCGCTTCTGTTTCCTTTGTCTTTGGAGACATATCTTGAAAGAAGTTACTGTGGCTGATATCGAAGAGATTACTGCCTATGTTCTCCTCTAGGATTCTGATGGATTCCTGACTCACATAGACGTCTTCTATCCATTTTGAGTTTATCTTTGTGTACGGTGTAAGAGAATGGTCGATTTTCATTCTTCTGCATATAGCTGTCCAGTTTTCGCAGTACCATTTATTGAAGAGACTGTCTTTTTTTCCACTGTATATTTTTCCCTATTTTGTTGAAGATTAATTGACCATAGAATTGATGGTCCATATCTGGGCTCTCTACTCTGTTCCACTGGTCTATGTGTCTGTTTATATGCCAGTACCATGTTATCTTGGTGATCACAGCTTTGTAATAAAGCTTGAAATCAGGTAACATGATGCTCCCAGTTTTATTATTGTTTTTTAACATTTCCTTTGTGATTCAGGATCTCTTATGATTCCATACAAATTTTAGGAATATTTGCTCCAGCTCTTTAAAAATACCCCTGGAATTTTGATCAGAATGGCATTAAAAGTATAGATTGCTCTAGGCAGTATAGACATTTTAACAATGTTTATTCTTCTGATCCAAGAGCCTTGAATGGTCTTCCATCTTTTTGTGTCTTCTTCAATTTCTTTCATGAGTGTTCTGTAGTTCCTTGAGTACAGATCCTTTACCTCTTTGGTTCGGTTTATTTCCAGGTATCTTATGGTTCTTGGTGCTATAGTAAATGGAATCGATTCTCTAATTTCCCTTTCTGTATTTTCATTGTTAGTGTATAAGAGATTCACTGATTTCTGTACACTGACTTTGTATCCTGCCACGTTGCTGAATTGCTGTATGAGTTCTAGTAGTTTGGGGTGGAGTCTTTCGGGTTTTCCATATAAAGAATCATGTCATCTGCGAAGAGAGAGAGTTTGACTTCTTCATTGCCAATTTGGATACCTTTTATTTCTCTTTGTTGTCTGATTGCTGTTGCTAGGACTTCTAATACTATGTTGAACAAGGGTGGTGAGAGTGGGCATCCTTGTCATGTTCCTGATCTCAACGGGAGGGCTGCGAGCTTTTTCCATTGAGGATGATATTTGCTGTGGGTCTTTCATAGATTTGATGAAGTTCAGGAGTGTTCCCTCTATCCCTATACTTTGAAGCATTTTAAACAGGAATGGATGCTGGATTTTGTCAAATGCTTTTTCTACATCAATTGAGAGGACCATGTGGTTCTTCTCTTTTCTCTTATTAATTTGTTGTATCACATTGATTGATTTGCGAATGTTGAACCATTCCTGTAGCCCAGGGATGAATCCCACCTGATCATGGTGGATAATCTTTTTAGTGTGCTATTGGATCCTGTTGGCTAGTATCTTGTTGAGAATCTTAGCATCCATATTCACCAGTGATATTGGTCTGAAATTCTCCTTTTTGGTAGGGTCTTTGCCTGGTTTGGGGATCAGGTAATGTTGGCTTCATAGAAAGAGTCTGGAAGCTTTCCTTCTGCTTCAACTTTCTGAAACAGCTTCAGGAGAATAGGTGTTATTTCTTCTTTGAAAGTGTGGTAGAATTCCCCAGGGAATCCGTCAGTTCCTGGGCTCTTGTTTTTTGGGAAGTTTTTGATCACTGCTTCAATCTCGTGACTAGATATTAATCTATTCAGGTTGTCAATTTCTTCCTGGTTCAATATAGGGAGTTTATAGTTTTCCATGAATGCATCCATTTAAGCTAGGTTGCTTAGCTTATTGGCATATAACTGTTAATAATAACTCCTGATGATTGTTTCTCCTTCTTTGGCATTAGTTGTAATCTCTCCCTTTTCATTGATAATTTTATGAATTTGGGTTTTCGCTCTTTTCCTTTGGATTAGGGTGGCCAATGGTTTATTGATATTATTGATTCTTTTTATTTATTTGTTTATTTATTTATTTTATTTTCAGCCTAACAGTATTCATTATTCTTTTTTTAATGATGTATTTTTTTAAATTTATTTTCAGCATAACAGTATCCATTATTTTTGCACCACACCCAGTGCTCCATGCAATATGTGCCCACTATTATACACACCACCTGGTACCATGACCTCCCACCCCCCGCCTCTTCAAAACCCTCAAATTGTTTTTCAGAGTCCATAGTATCTCATGGTTTCCCTCCCCTTCTAATTTCCCCCAACTCCCTTCTCCTATCTCCCCATGTCCTCTATTATTTCACTCAGCATAATCTCTTCCAGTGCCATCCATGTTGCTACAAAAGTTGGGCATTCGTCCTTTCTGATGGAGGCATGATACTCCATAGTGTATATGGACCACATCTTCCTTATCCATTCGTCCATTGAATGGCGTCTTGGTTCTTTCCACTGTTTGGCGACCGTGGCCACTGCTGCTATAAACATTGGGGTACTGATGGCCCTTCTTTTCACGACATCTGTATATTTGGGGTAAATACTCAGGAGTGCAATTGCAGGGTCATAAGGAAGTTATATTTGTAATTTCTTGAGAAATCTCCACACTGTTCTTCAAAGAGGCTGCACCAACTTGCATTCCCACCAAACGTGGAAGAGGGTTTCCCTTTCTCCACATCCTCTCCAACACATGTTCTTTCCTGTCTTGCTAATTTTGGCCATTCTAACTGGTGTAAGGTGATATCTCAATGTGGTTTTGATTTGAGTCTCCCTGATGGCTCCTGATGATGAACATTTTTTCATGTGTCTGATAGCCATTTGTATGTCTTCATTGGAGAAGTGTCTGTTCTTATTTTCCGCCCTTTTTTTTTTTATATGATTGCCTGTTTTGTGTGTGTTGAGTTTCAGGAGTTCTTTATAGATCCTGGATATCAACCTTTTGTCTGTGCTGTCATTTGCAAATATCTTCTCCCATTCCATGCATTGCCTCTGTGTTTTCTTGACTGTTGCCTTGGCTGTGCAGAAGCTTTTGATCTTGATGAAATCCCAAAAGTTTATTTTCGCTTCTGTTTCCTTTGTCTTTGGAGACATATCTTGAAAGAAGTTACTGTGGCTGATATCGAAGAGATTACTGCCTATGTTCTCCTCTAGGATTCTGATGGATTCCTGACTCACATAGACGTCTTCTATCCATTTTGAGTTTATCTTTGTGTACGGTGTAAGAGAATGGTCGATTTTCATTCTTCTGCATATAGCTGTCCAGTTTTCGCAGTACCATTTATTGAAGAGACTGTCTTTTTTTCCACTGTATATTTTTCCCTATTTTGTTGAAGATTAATTGACCATAGAATTGATGGTCCATATCTGGGCTCTCTACTCTGTTCCACTGGTCTATGTGTCTGTTTATATGCCAGTACCATGTTATCTTGGTGATCACAGCTTTGTAATAAAGCTTGAAATCAGGTAACATGATGCTCCCAGTTTTATTATTGTTTTTTAACATTTCCTTTGTGATTCAGGATCTCTTATGATTCCATACAAATTTTAGGAATATTTGCTCCAGCTCTTTAAAAATACCCCTGGAATTTTGATCAGAATGGCATTAAAAGTATAGATTGCTCTAGGCAGTATAGACATTTTAACAATGTTTATTCTTCTGATCCAAGAGCCTTGAATGGTCTTCCATCTTTTTGTGTCTTCTTCAATTTCTTTCATGAGTGTTCTGTAGTTCCTTGAGTACAGATCCTTTACCTCTTTGGTTCGGTTTATTTCCAGGTATCTTATGGTTCTTGGTGCTATAGTAAATGGAATCGATTCTCTAATTTCCCTTTCTGTATTTTCATTGTTAGTGTATAAGAGATTCACTGATTTCTGTACACTGACTTTGTATCCTGCCACGTTGCTGAATTGCTGTATGAGTTCTAGTAGTTTGGGGTGGAGTCTTTCGGGTTTTCCATATAAAGAATCATGTCATCTGCGAAGAGAGAGAGTTTGACTTCTTCATTGCCAATTTGGATACCTTTTATTTCTCTTTGTTGTCTGATTGCTGTTGCTAGGACTTCTAATACTATGTTGAACAAGGGTGGTGAGAGTGGGCATCCTTGTCATGTTCCTGATCTCAACGGGAGGGCTGCGAGCTTTTTCCATTGAGGATGATATTTGCTGTGGGTCTTTCATAGATTTGATGAAGTTCAGGAGTGTTCCCTCTATCCCTATACTTTGAAGCATTTTAAACAGGAATGGATGCTGGATTTTGTCAAATGCTTTTTCTACATCAATTGAGAGGACCATGTGGTTCTTCTCTTTTCTCTTATTAATTTGTTGTATCACATTGATTGATTTGCGAATGTTGAACCATTCCTGTAGCCCAGGGATGAATCCCACCTGATCATGGTGGATAATCTTTTTAGTGTGCTATTGGATCCTGTTGGCTAGTATCTTGTTGAGAATCTTAGCATCCATATTCACCAGTGATATTGGTCTGAAATTCTCCTTTTTGGTAGGGTCTTTGCCTGGTTTGGGGATCAGGTAATGTTGGCTTCATAGAAAGAGTCTGGAAGCTTTCCTTCTGCTTCAACTTTCTGAAACAGCTTCAGGAGAATAGGTGTTATTTCTTCTTTGAAAGTGTGGTAGAATTCCCCAGGGAATCCGTCAGTTCCTGGGCTCTTGTTTTTTGGGAAGTTTTTGATCACTGCTTCAATCTCGTGACTAGATATTAATCTATTCAGGTTGTCAATTTCTTCCTGGTTCAATATAGGGAGTTTATAGTTTTCCATGAATGCATCCATTTAAGCTAGGTTGCTTAGCTTATTGGCATATAACTGTTAATAATAACTCCTGATGATTGTTTCTCCTTCTTTGGCATTAGTTGTAATCTCTCCCTTTTCATTGATAATTTTATGAATTTGGGTTTTCGCTCTTTTCCTTTGGATTAGGGTGGCCAATGGTTTATTGATATTATTGATTCTTTTTATTTATTTGTTTATTTATTTATTTTATTTTCAGCCTAACAGTATTCATTATTCTTTTTTTAATGATGTATTTTTTTAAATTTATTTTCAGCATAACAGTATCCATTATTTTTGCACCACACCCAGTGCTCCATGCAATATGTGCCCACTATTATACACACCACCTGGTACCATGACCTCCCACCCCCCGCCTCTTCAAAACCCTCAAATTGTTTTTCAGAGTCCATAGTATCTCATGGTTTCCCTCCCCTTCTAATTTCCCCCAACTCCCTTCTCCTATCTCCCCATGTCCTCTATTATTTCACTCAGCATAATCTCTTCCAGTGCCATCCATGTTGCTACAAAAGTTGGGCATTCGTCCTTTCTGATGGAGGCATGATACTCCATAGTGTATATGGACCACATCTTCCTTATCCATTCGTCCATTGAATGGCGTCTTGGTTCTTTCCACTGTTTGGCGACCGTGGCCACTGCTGCTATAAACATTGGGGTACTGATGGCCCTTCTTTTCACGACATCTGTATATTTGGGGTAAATACTCAGGAGTGCAATTGCAGGGTCATAAGGAAGTTATATTTGTAATTTCTTGAGAAATCTCCACACTGTTCTTCAAAGAGGCTGCACCAACTTGCATTCCCACCAAACGTGGAAGAGGGTTTCCCTTTCTCCACATCCTCTCCAACACATGTTCTTTCCTGTCTTGCTAATTTTGGCCATTCTAACTGGTGTAAGGTGATATCTCAATGTGGTTTTGATTTGAGTCTCCCTGATGGCTCCTGATGATGAACATTTTTTCATGTGTCTGATAGCCATTTGTATGTCTTCATTGGAGAAGTGTCTGTTCTTATTTTCCGCCCTTTTTTTTTTTATATGATTGCCTGTTTTGTGTGTGTTGAGTTTCAGGAGTTCTTTATAGATCCTGGATATCAACCTTTTGTCTGTGCTGTCATTTGCAAATATCTTCTCCCATTCCATGCATTGCCTCTGTGTTTTCTTGACTGTTGCCTTGGCTGTGCAGAAGCTTTTGATCTTGATGAAATCCCAAAAGTTTATTTTCGCTTCTGTTTCCTTTGTCTTTGGAGACATATCTTGAAAGAAGTTACTGTGGCTGATATCGAAGAGATTACTGCCTATGTTCTCCTCTAGGATTCTGATGGATTCCTGACTCACATAGACGTCTTCTATCCATTTTGAGTTTATCTTTGTGTACGGTGTAAGAGAATGGTCGATTTTCATTCTTCTGCATATAGCTGTCCAGTTTTCGCAGTACCATTTATTGAAGAGACTGTCTTTTTTTCCACTGTATATTTTTCCCTATTTTGTTGAAGATTAATTGACCATAGAATTGATGGTCCATATCTGGGCTCTCTACTCTGTTCCACTGGTCTATGTGTCTGTTTATATGCCAGTACCATGTTATCTTGGTGATCACAGCTTTGTAATAAAGCTTGAAATCAGGTAACATGATGCTCCCAGTTTTATTATTGTTTTTTAACATTTCCTTTGTGATTCAGGATCTCTTATGATTCCATACAAATTTTAGGAATATTTGCTCCAGCTCTTTAAAAATACCCCTGGAATTTTGATCAGAATGGCATTAAAAGTATAGATTGCTCTAGGCAGTATAGACATTTTAACAATGTTTATTCTTCTGATCCAAGAGCCTTGAATGGTCTTCCATCTTTTTGTGTCTTCTTCAATTTCTTTCATGAGTGTTCTGTAGTTCCTTGAGTACAGATCCTTTACCTCTTTGGTTCGGTTTATTTCCAGGTATCTTATGGTTCTTGGTGCTATAGTAAATGGAATCGATTCTCTAATTTCCCTTTCTGTATTTTCATTGTTAGTGTATAAGAGATTCACTGATTTCTGTACACTGACTTTGTATCCTGCCACGTTGCTGAATTGCTGTATGAGTTCTAGTAGTTTGGGGTGGAGTCTTTCGGGTTTTCCATATAAAGAATCATGTCATCTGCGAAGAGAGAGAGTTTGACTTCTTCATTGCCAATTTGGATACCTTTTATTTCTCTTTGTTGTCTGATTGCTGTTGCTAGGACTTCTAATACTATGTTGAACAAGGGTGGTGAGAGTGGGCATCCTTGTCATGTTCCTGATCTCAACGGGAGGGCTGCGAGCTTTTTCCATTGAGGATGATATTTGCTGTGGGTCTTTCATAGATTTGATGAAGTTCAGGAGTGTTCCCTCTATCCCTATACTTTGAAGCATTTTAAACAGGAATGGATGCTGGATTTTGTCAAATGCTTTTTCTACATCAATTGAGAGGACCATGTGGTTCTTCTCTTTTCTCTTATTAATTTGTTGTATCACATTGATTGATTTGCGAATGTTGAACCATTCCTGTAGCCCAGGGATGAATCCCACCTGATCATGGTGGATAATCTTTTTAGTGTGCTATTGGATCCTGTTGGCTAGTATCTTGTTGAGAATCTTAGCATCCATATTCACCAGTGATATTGGTCTGAAATTCTCCTTTTTGGTAGGGTCTTTGCCTGGTTTGGGGATCAGGTAATGTTGGCTTCATAGAAAGAGTCTGGAAGCTTTCCTTCTGCTTCAACTTTCTGAAACAGCTTCAGGAGAATAGGTGTTATTTCTTCTTTGAAAGTGTGGTAGAATTCCCCAGGGAATCCGTCAGTTCCTGGGCTCTTGTTTTTTGGGAAGTTTTTGATCACTGCTTCAATCTCGTGACTAGATATTAATCTATTCAGGTTGTCAATTTCTTCCTGGTTCAATATAGGGAGTTTATAGTTTTCCATGAATGCATCCATTTAAGCTAGGTTGCTTAGCTTATTGGCATATAACTGTTAATAATAACTCCTGATGATTGTTTCTCCTTCTTTGGCATTAGTTGTAATCTCTCCCTTTTCATTGATAATTTTATGAATTTGGGTTTTCGCTCTTTTCCTTTGGATTAGGGTGGCCAATGGTTTATTGATATTATTGATTCTTTTTATTTATTTGTTTATTTATTTATTTTATTTTCAGCCTAACAGTATTCATTATTCTTTTTTTAATGATGTATTTTTTTAAATTTATTTTCAGCATAACAGTATCCATTATTTTTGCACCACACCCAGTGCTCCATGCAATATGTGCCCACTATTATACACACCACCTGGTACCATGACCTCCCACCCCCCGCCTCTTCAAAACCCTCAAATTGTTTTTCAGAGTCCATAGTATCTCATGGTTTCCCTCCCCTTCTAATTTCCCCCAACTCCCTTCTCCTATCTCCCCATGTCCTCTATTATTTCACTCAGCATAATCTCTTCCAGTGCCATCCATGTTGCTACAAAAGTTGGGCATTCGTCCTTTCTGATGGAGGCATGATACTCCATAGTGTATATGGACCACATCTTCCTTATCCATTCGTCCATTGAATGGCGTCTTGGTTCTTTCCACTGTTTGGCGACCGTGGCCACTGCTGCTATAAACATTGGGGTACTGATGGCCCTTCTTTTCACGACATCTGTATATTTGGGGTAAATACTCAGGAGTGCAATTGCAGGGTCATAAGGAAGTTATATTTGTAATTTCTTGAGAAATCTCCACACTGTTCTTCAAAGAGGCTGCACCAACTTGCATTCCCACCAAACGTGGAAGAGGGTTTCCCTTTCTCCACATCCTCTCCAACACATGTTCTTTCCTGTCTTGCTAATTTTGGCCATTCTAACTGGTGTAAGGTGATATCTCAATGTGGTTTTGATTTGAGTCTCCCTGATGGCTCCTGATGATGAACATTTTTTCATGTGTCTGATAGCCATTTGTATGTCTTCATTGGAGAAGTGTCTGTTCATATTTTCTGCCCTTTTTTTTTTTATATGATTGCCTGTTTTGTGTGTGTTGAGTTTCAGGAGTTCTTTATAGATCCTGGATATCAACCTTTTGTCTGTAGCTGTCATTTGCAAATATCTTCTCCCATTCCAGGGGCATTGCCTCTGTGTTTTCTTGACTGTTGCCTTGGCTGTGCAGAAGCTTTTGATCTTGATGAAATCCCAAAAGTTTATTTTCGCTTCTGTTTCCTTTGTCTTTGGAGACATATCTTGAAAGAAGTTACTGTGGCTGATATCGAAGAGATTACTGCCTATGTTCTCCTCTAGGATTCTGATGGATTCCTGACTCACATAGACGTCTTCTATCCATTTTGAGTTTATCTTTGTGTACGGTGTAAGAGAATGGTCGATTTTCATTCTTCTGCATATAGCTGTCCAGTTTTCGCAGTACCATTTATTGAAGAGACTGTCTTTTTTTCCACTGTATATTTTTCCCTATTTTGTTGAAGATTAATTGACCATAGAATTGATGGTCCATATCTGGGCTCTCTACTCTGTTCCACTGGTCTATGTGTCTGTTTATATGCCAGTACCATGTTATCTTGGTGATCACAGCTTTGTAATAAAGCTTGAAATCAGGTAACATGATGCTCCCAGTTTTATTATTGTTTTTTAACATTTCCTTTGTGATTCAGGATCTCTTATGATTCCATACAAATTTTAGGAATATTTGCTCCAGCTCTTTAAAAATACCCCTGGAATTTTGATCAGAATGGCATTAAAAGTATAGATTGCTCTAGGCAGTATAGACATTTTAACAATGTTTATTCTTCTGATCCAAGAGCCTTGAATGGTCTTCCATCTTTTTGTGTCTTCTTCAATTTCTTTCATGAGTGTTCTGTAGTTCCTTGAGTACAGATCCTTTACCTCTTTGGTTCGGTTTATTTCCAGGTATCTTATGGTTCTTGGTGCTATAGTAAATGGAATCGATTCTCTAATTTCCCTTTCTGTATTTTCATTGTTAGTGTATAAGAGATTCACTGATTTCTGTACACTGACTTTGTATCCTGCCACGTTGCTGAATTGCTGTATGAGTTCTAGTAGTTTGGGGTGGAGTCTTTCGGGTTTTCCATATAAAGAATCATGTCATCTGCGAAGAGAGAGAGTTTGACTTCTTCATTGCCAATTTGGATACCTTTTATTTCTCTTTGTTGTCTGATTGCTGTTGCTAGGACTTCTAATACTATGTTGAACAAGGGTGGTGAGAGTGGGCATCCTTGTCATGTTCCTGATCTCAACGGGAAGGCTGCGAGCTTTTTCCATTGAGGATGATATTTGCTGTGGGTCTTTCATAGATTTGATGAAGTTCAGGAGTGTTCCCTCTATCCCTATACTTTGAAGCATTTTAAACAGGAATGGATGCTGGATTTTGTCAAATGCTTTTTCTACATCAATTGAGAGGACCATGTGGTTCTTCTCTTTTCTCTTATTAATTTGTTGTATCACATTGATTGATTTGCGAATGTTGAACCATTCCTGTAGCCCAGGGATGAATCCCACCTGATCATGGTGGATAATCTTTTTAGTGTGCTATTGGATCCTGTTGGCTAGTATCTTGTTGAGAATCTTAGCATCCATATTCACCAGTGATATTGGTCTGAAATTCTCCTTTTTGGTAGGGTCTTTGCCTGGTTTGGGGATCAGGTAATGTTGGCTTCATAGAAAGAGTCTGGAAGCTTTCCTTCTGCTTCAACTTTCTGAAACAGCTTCAGGAGAATAGGTGTTATTTCTTCTTTGAAAGTGTGGTAGAATTCCCCAGGGAATCCGTCAGTTCCTGGGCTCTTGTTTTTTGGGAAGTTTTTGATCACTGCTTCAATCTCGTGACTAGATATTAATCTATTCAGGTTGTCAATTTCTTCCTGGTTCAATATAGGGAGTTTATAGTTTTCCATGAATGCATCCATTTAATCTAGGTTGCTTAGCTTATTGGCATATAACTGTTAATAATAACTCCTGATGATTGTTTCTCCTTCTTTGGCATTAGTTGTAATCTCTCCCTTTTCATTGATAATTTTATGAATTTGGGTTTTCGCTCTTTTCCTTTGGATTAGGGTGGCCAATGGTTTATTGATATTATTGATTCTTTTTATTTATTTGTTTATTTATTTATTTTATTTTCAGCCTAACAGTATTCATTATTCTTTTTTTAATGATGTATTTTTTAAATTTATTTTCAGCATAACAGTATCCATTATTTTTGCACCACACCCAGTGCTCCATGCAATATGTGCCCACTATTATACACACCACCTGGTACCATGACCTCCCACCCCCCGCCTCTTCAAAACCCTCAAATTGTTTTTCAGAGTCCATAGTATCTCATGGTTTCCCTCCCCTTCTAATTTCCCCCAACTCCCTTCTCCTATCTCCCCATGTCCTCTATTATTTCACTCAGCATAATCTCTTCCAGTGCCATCCATGTTGCTACAAAAGTTGGGCATTCGTCCTTTCTGATGGAGGCATGATACTCCATAGTGTATATGGACCACATCTTCCTTATCCATTCGTCCATTGAATGGCGTCTTGGTTCTTTCCACTGTTTGGCGACCGTGGCCACTGCTGCTATAAACATTGGGGTACTGATGGCCCTTCTTTTCACGACATCTGTATATTTGGGGTAAATACTCAGGAGTGCAATTGCAGGGTCATAAGGAAGTTATATTTGTAATTTCTTGAGAAATCTCCACACTGTTCTTCAAAGAGGCTGCACCAACTTGCATTCCCACCAAACGTGGAAGAGGGTTTCCCTTTCTCCACATCCTCTCCAACACATGTTCTTTCCTGTCTTGCTAATTTTGGCCATTCTAACTGGTGTAAGGTGATATCTCAATGTGGTTTTGATTTGAGTCTCCCTGATGGCTCCTGATGATGAACATTTTTTTCATGTGTCTGATAGCCATTTGTATGTCTTCATTGGAGAAGTGTCTGTTCATATCTTCTGCCCATTTTTTGATATGATTGTCTGCTCTGTGTGTGTTGAGCTTGAGGAGTTCTTTATAAATCCTGGATATCAACCTTTTGTCTGTGCTGTCATTTGCAAATATCTTCTCCCATTCCATGCATTGCCTCTGTGTTTTCTTGACTGTTTCCTTTGCTGTGCAGAAGCTTTTGATATTATTTCAAAAAAACAGCTTCTAGTTTCATTGATACATTCTACTGTATCTCTGGTTTCTACCCCATTGATCTCTGCTCTAATCTTGATCATTTCCCTCCTTATTTGTGGAGTTGGTTTGATTTGTTGTTGATTCTCCAGTTCTCTAAGGTGTAGAGACAGCTGCTATGTTCTGGATTTTTCAATTTTTTGAGGGAGGCTTGTATGGCTAAGTATTTCCTCCTTAGGACTGCCTTTGCTGTATCCCATAGGTTTTGGACTGAAGTGTATTCATTCTCATTGGTTTCCATGAATTGTTTCAGTTCTTCTTTGATCTCCTGGTTGATCAAAGCATTTGAGAGTGATTCTTGAAAGTTAATCTTTTCTTGAAATCATATTGCCGGTGAAGTCCTTTTTTCTTTAGATTCTTTCTGTAAGTTTCTGTTCTATGGCACTCTTGGGTTCCTTTTTCTTTTATAGAACCCCCATTAGTATTTCTTGTAGTGCTGACTTGGTGGTCAAATACTCTTTTAAACCCTGCCTATCTTAGAATCTCTTTATCTCTCCATCATTTTGAATGTCAGGTTTGCTGGATAGAGTATTCTTGGCTGCACGTTCTTCTCATTTACTGTCCTGAATACATCTTTCCAGCACCTTCTGGGTTGCTAGGTTTGTGTGGACAGGTCTGACATTATTCTGACTAGCTTCCTCTATGCATGAGGAATGTCTTTCCCCTAGCTGCCCAGAGGACTTCTTGTCTAAAATTAAGATTCTTGAATTTCACTATCAAATGTATGTAGGTGTTTCTAGATTCAGTGATTTTGGGAGGTTCCTTTCCACTTCTAAGACAGGAATGCTTGTTCCATTCCCCAGATTGGGGAAATTTTTATCCAGTACTTGATCAAATATATCCTCTAGTCTCTTCTTTTTCTCTACCCCCTCAGGGTTTCCAAAAAATCTGAACTTGAAACACTTCATGGCATCATTTATTTACCTAATTCTGTTTTCGTGATATTAAGCTGTTTGTTCCAGACCACCTCCTGATCCTTCTTCTCTATCAGTTTGTCCTCTAGATCACTAATTCCATCTTCTGCCTGTTACCCTAGCTGTTAGTATATTTAGATTAGATTGGATCTCACTGATAGCATTTTTAACTTCTGCCAGATAAGCTCCACTTCTACCATTGTATATTCTATGTTGTCACTAATAGTCCTCTCCAACCTAGCCATTGCCTGGATAATTGTTACCCTGAAATCCCTTCCTGACATACTGTTTCTTTCCATATGCAATACTTCTGATAGAGAAGGCACAAACTCTGAATTCTTCTTTATTTTGGCTTTCCTCCTCATAGTCATTTCGTGAGAGCTGGTTGATTGGATGTATAGCTGAATATATCAACCACAATCCAGGAAAGTTGCAACCAGGAAAGTTCCAGAGCAATCGGAAGTCACCACAAAAAAGAAAGAGAAAAGAAAAAGAGAGAGAGAGAATCAGCTAAAAAGCAGGATAAGTAAGATTTATAAGATATAAACACAAATGAATAAATAAAAAGAAAGATAAAAGTAAATTTCAAGAACAAAAGAAGTACCCAGCAAAAATGATCCCCAAGAATAAGATTTATATAATATCAGAACAGAAAAAAATACACAGAAACACTGACAGAAGAATAAGAAGGGACTGTGATTATGAATCCTCGATGTGGGGGAGGATAGCTATTTCTGTTCCTCCTAGGTGTATTTTCATATTTTTGTTAAAAGCCTCAACTTTCCAGAAATAAAGGGAAATTAATAATGGTTTTCATATAAGGGTATTATTGAATATGGATAAAAAGATTACCTTGACTCTTATATCAATAGGTATATTAAAAAAGAAAAGAAAAGAAAGAAACACAGTATATAATGAACAAAGTTGATGTTAAAAAGTCATTAAGGAATATGTTGTATTAAAATATAGTTGTATAAGAAAGTAGGTTAAAAATTAAAAAAAAAGAATCATCAGAATGAATTTTAAAAGGTATTTATGAAATATACATGTTATAGGGCCACACCATGAGCTTAATATATCATTTTCCCTGATGCTGGGGTTTTACAATTCTTTGGGAACCCTGAGGTGGTTGTCCTCTTGTTCTTTTGATTTTCCTCTGAGGGAAGGGCCTGCTTCATTGTCCTCCTGTTAGTCTGGCCTGTTCTGAGTCACCCAGCCAGCTGTGAAAGGGTCTGGACTCTTTCTGTGTGGTGTAAGAGAATGGTCAAGTTTAATACCTTGCTGTCCAAACTTCATAGCAGCCTTTATTGAAGAGCCTCTTTTTTCCACTGGATTTTTTTTTCCTGCTATGTCAAAGATTATTTGACCATAGAGTTGCGGGTCCATATCTGGGCTCAATATTCTGTTGCAATGGTTTATGTGTCTGTTTTTGTGCTAATTAACATGGTGTCATTGTGATCACAGATTTTTTAAAATTAAATTAATTTATTTATTTTCAGAAAAACAGTATTCATTATTTTTTCACCACACCCAGTGTTCCATGCAATCTGTGCCCTCTATGATACCCACCACCTGGTACCCCAACCTCCCACATCCCCGCCACTTCAAACCCCTCAGACTGTTTTTCAGAGTCCATAGTCTCTCGTGATTCACCTCCCCTTCCAATTTACCCCAACTCCGTTCTCCTCTCTAAGACCCCTTCTCCTCCATGATATTTGTTATGCTCCACAAATAAGTGAAACCATATGATAATTGACTTCCTCTGCTTGACTTATTTCACTCCGCATAATCACTTCCAGTCCCCTCCATGTTGCTACAAACGTTGGGTATTCGTCCTTTCTGATGGAGGCATCATACTCCATAGTGTATATGGACCACATCTCCCTTATCCATTCGTCCATTGAAGGGCATCTTGGTTCTTTCCATAGTTTGGCGACCGTAGCCATTGCTGCTATAAATATTGGGGTACAGATGGCCCTTCTTTTCACGACATCTGTATATTTGGGGTAAATACCCAGGAGTGCAATTGCAAGGTCATGGGGAAGTTCTATTTTTAATTTCTTGAGGAATCTCCACACTGTTCTCCAAAGAGGCTGCACCAACTTGCATTCCCACCAACAGTGCAAGAGGGTTCCCCTTTCTCCACATCCTCTCCAACACATGTTTCCTGTTTTGTTATATTTGGCCATTCTAACTGGTGTAAGGTGATATCTCAATGTGGTTTTAATTTGAATCTCCCTGAGGGCTAGTGATGATGTGTCACTCTAGCTAACAAGAACGACCCGGAGACACGGAGTGACAAGCTTGCAAATCTTTATTGTTCTCCCCTTACCCGGATCTTTACCCCTATTTGTATCCCCTCTCCTCCCATCAGCAGACTGTATATGTGAAAGGAAGCCTGATAGCATGATAAAAAGCACGCAGTGTCCTCGGGCTACCTGTTCTGGGCATAGCCAATCATCTTTCAGGTGGTGCACAGGTCCTCTGCCTGGCCTCAGGCGCAAGCGCCATGTTGCGTATTATGTACGGAGCTGCCCCCGACAGCTCCCCCTTTTCTTTTATATATATGACAGGGACCGTGCCTGTCTTAGGTTGCCGATCCTCACCTTCCATGCTTACCTGTCATCGGGTACTCCCCCTGGTCGAAGAGCCCCTGTCTTAGGTTGCTATGGATGTGGGACCAGTCTTACCCATCTTTGAATACCGGTCCAGCATGCTGAGCCATATTTGGGGGGAGATACCAGCCTCGAGGGCCATCATAGCTTGTACAATCATTTTTCGTTGATGTTGTTGTTGGCGGCCTAGACGGCAGAGGTATCTTAGCATAAATATAGACGCTCCCACCATAAGGGCACAAAATACCCCTATGCCTGCCCATTCCTTCAAGAAGGACAATGAGCTTTGGAAAATTTTTACCCAGTCTCCCACAGAAGCCAGGGACACTTCCAAAGTCCCTTCTAGGTTGCAGCAACACAGGCAGCTCGTCTGTGTTAACCAACACCGGCATAGGAATGTATGTTGGTATTCTTGTTATCAAAGCAGAGTCCCCTGTCGAGCTGTTCCAACATTCAGACAACCAGCACCTGTCACCCAAGGCACGCCGGTAGTAGCATTGGTGGCGAAGATAAGAGGGAGGATCTCCAACTCATTTGTCAGTGACATTGGGACAGGCCAGGCCTTCACCAGTGCCCACATCTGTCGTTGGCTCGCCTCTATCGTGCTGTCCTGGCTCAGGATCATCACCATCGTCATCCACAGGCTCCATCGCCACCATCCTCGTGAGCCTCTCAGGAACCCACACTGGAGTTGCAGAATCCTGTGGAAAAACACAGAGAGATCCTCGGTGCCACCAGAGCACCGGGTCTGGGCCTTTCCATATCCCGGTAAGGATATCTTTCCATTTAACCATCATCTGTGACTGCTTATGCTGGCCCCAGTGCCTTTCTAAGGCGGACAGGCCATCCGTATCTAGAGTCAGAAAATTTAAAATAAATGTTACTAAATTGGTGAGATCTCTAGGGGTGGTGTATTCTTCCCCTACTCCCCCTCTTTTTATTTTTTGTAATGTGGTCTTAAAGGTTAAGTGGGCTCTCTCCACTATTCCTTGCCCTTGTGGATTATAAGGGATTCCTGTACTATGTTGAATACCATAGCAGGCTAAAAAGCTCTTGAATGTTTTAGACGTATAAGCAGGCCCATTATCTGTTTTTAAACTTTTAGGTACACCCCAGCATGCAAAGCTTCGTAAACAATGGGTTATTACATTTTTAACATTTTCTCCTCTTAGTGGTGTGGCCATTACTACTCCTGAGCAAGTATCTATGGACAGATGCAGGTATCTCTGAAGTCCAAAGGATGGAACATGTGTCACATCCATCTGCCACAAATGACTGGGGAGCAGGCCTTTAGGGTTAACACCCCATGAGGTCATTGGAAGATGTACAGAACAATTACCACAACTTCGCACAATCTCCCGCGCGTTTGCTCTGGATATGTTAAATCGCATTTTCAAGATATCAGCGTTCACGTGCCATTTTCGATGATAGTGCTTTGCTTCTTCTATAGTAAAACAGAGATCAAACTTAGCATTTGCATCTGCCAAGTTGTTACCTTCTGTCAAAGGTCCGGGCAGCCCTGAATGAGCTCTCATATGGCCAATATAAAAGGGTGCATATCGGGCTCTTATAGCGCTCCTTAAGTCTGATAACAATAAGGAGATGGGAGATTGGGATGGAGAAATAATAGCTGTTTCTATCGAGCGAGTAACAGCGACTGCATATTTGCTGTCTGACATTATGTTCGGGGATGTGTCTGCAAATGACTGTAGGACCACAGTAATTACCAGCAATTCTGTCCTTTGTGTTGTGTCTGCCGGTACCACCACAGGTGTTACTTGTCCATCTATAACATACCCACCCGTTCCAGCTTTGCTACCATCAGTGAAAACAGTGGTAGCTCCTGCTAAAGGTTCTAAGCGACATACCTTTGGCCATATGAAGTATGTTTCTTTACAGAAGTCAATTAGAGGATGAGAGGGATAGTGATTATCAAACTTTACAGGGTAAGAAGTCACTAAAATAGCCCAATCATCATTGGAATTTACAAGGATATTCATTTGACCCTCATCATAGGGAATAATGCATGTATCAGGTAACCGTCCAAGAATGCTAAGACACATCCTTTTGATTCCCTCTTGAGGTGGCCCCCTTGGCTGCATAGAAAGCATCATTTGGGTCTTGCTTCTGTGCCTTGTAAGGCTTGCACAAACACAGCAGCCATAACCTGTCCTTGAATGACTTGCCCTGAAATGTCTCTGCAAACTTTAATAGAAACAGATAAATCCTTAGCCTTCCATGGTCGGATGGCTTCTCTGCACCATTTATTTGCATTTTCAAAGGCTAGCTGTTTAACCAGCGGCATGGCCGTGTCCACGTCCCCGAACACTCTTCCTGCCGTTTGCATCAACCTATCCACAAAATCAGCGTAAGGCTCATTTGGCCCCTGTAGCACTTTAGATAGTTGCCCTTGTAAATCTCCAGCCCCTCATAAGGTTCTCCAAGCCCTTGTTGCAGCTGCAGCTATTTGATGATAAACCCCAGGCAGATAGTGGCTTTGCACTTGGGATCCCAGATAAAGCCCAGTGCCTGTCAACATGTCTAAATTCCACTGGGGATTTCCTGCTGCTGCATTCCTCCTTGCTGTCTCCTGACAGTACAGCTTTAGCTAAATTTCCCCAATCTTCAGGAGTGAGGTAATGGCTTCCCACAGCCTACACCAGGGAAATGGTGAAATCAGCCTGTGGCCCATATTGCATAACCACCTCTTTAAGCTGTTTTACCAGTTTAAAGTCTAAGGGCTGATGATACCTCTGCTGGTTCTGATCTTCCATAACAGGAAAAAACCCTTTTCTGGGACCAAGTACCTCCCTCCAATTTTCCGCCATGCAAGCAGGACATCAACACGCCCCCGAACAGGCAGGCCTATAAGGGGGTGGCCATTCATAAGGTGGGGCTGTAGGGCCAGGAGATGACGCCGTGGTATCAGGTTTATTCCCTACTTCCTCTTTTAATTTTAACTGTGCCATAACTTTTTCTAACTCCTCTTTCTTCTCTCTCAGTTGAGCCAGAACCTTCCTCACTTCTCCCTCTTTTAAATTTTCTTCTCCCTTCACCTTCTCCTGCATGGCTATGTCTTCTAGCTAGTCCTCAGAGAGCCCTTCGGAGCTTTCACTATCAATATTAGAGCTTTGGAGCGACTCTCTACGAGACTCTTCTTTCACTTGCTCTAAAACCTCTTCCCCCTGATTTATGACTTCCCTCACTGGCTCCCGCTTTGACTGCAGGCATAGTTTTACTAAAGACCACACAGCAAGTTGGCCAGCACTGACTTACGGATCACACCTGAGATCTTCTCCTAAATGCTCCCACTGGGGTATATTCAAAAGTCCATCCTCCAGAAACCAGGGCGCTACTCTCTCGACTTCTTTTATTTTATTTATTTTTTTTTAAGATTTTATTTATTTATTTGACAGAGAGAAATTACAAGTACACTGAGAGGCAGGCAGAGAGAGAGAGAAGGAAGCAGGCTCCCTGCTGAGCAGAGAGCCCGATGCGGGACTCAATCCCAGGACCCTGAGATCATGACCCGAGCCGAAGGCAGCGGCTTAACCCACTGAGCCATTCAGGCGCCCCTCTCGACTTCTTTTAAAAAGGCGTGGGCTGTTTTCATTTTTAAGGGGGTGCCATTAGCCTTAAGCAGCTCTCACAAAGGTCCCTCCATCCTAAGTCTAGATACCTTGTTTCCCATTTTTGGGAAGCTTTCTCTCGTCCTTACGGTACTTCCCTGTCAAAAGACAGACTCTGGGTGCACACTTACCTTCTCGTTGTCAATCCCCTGTCTCCTATACTGAATTTTGAGGTTCCCGGGTTTCGGCGCCACTTGTCGCTCTCGCCAGCGAGAATGACCCTGAGACATGGAGTGACAAGCTTGCGACTCTTTATTGTTCTCCCCTTGCCCGGATATTTACCCCTATTTGTATCCCCTCTCCTCCCATCAGCAGACTGTACATGTGAAAGGAAGCCTGATAGCATGATAAAAAGCACGCAGTGTCCTCGGGCTACCTGTTCTGGGCATAGCCAATCATCTTTCAAGTGGTGAACAGGTCCTCTGCCTGGCCTCAGGCGCAAGCACCATGTTGCATATTATGTACGTAGCTGCCCCCGGACAATGATGAACATTTTTTCATGTGTCTGATAGCCATTTGTATGTCTTGATTGGAGAAGTGTCTGTTCATATCTTCTGTCCATTTTTTGATATGATTATCTGTTTTTTGTGTGTTGAGTTTGAGGAGTTCTTTATAGATCCTGGATATCAACCTTTTGTCTGTACTGTCATTTGCAAATATCTTCTCCCATTCCGTGGGTTGCCTCTTTGTTTTGTTGACTGTTTCCTTTGCTGTGCAGAAGCTTTTGATTTTGATGAAGTCCCAAGAGTTCATTTTCACTTTTGTTTCCTTTGCCTTTGGGGACATATCTTGAAAGAAGTTGCTGTGGCTGATATCGAAGAGATTACTGCCTATGTTCTCCTCTAGGATTCTGATTGATTCCCGTCTCACGTTGATGTCTTTTATACATTTTGAGTTTATCTTTATGTACAGTGTAAGAGAATGGTCTAGTATCATTCTTCTAATTATAGCTGTCCAGTTTTCCCAGCACCATTTATTGAAGAGACTGTCTTTTTTCCACTGTATATTTTTTCCTGTTTTGTCAAAGATTATTTGACCATAGAGTTGATGGTCCATATCTGGGCTCTCTACTCTGTTCCACTGGTCTATGTGTTTGTTTTTATGCCAGTACCATGCTGTATTGGTGATCACAGCTTGTAGTAAAGCTTGAAATCAGGTAACGTGATGCCCCCAGCTTTATTTTTTTTCTCTTTCAAAATTTCCTTAGACATTCGCGGTCCCTTCTGATTCCATTCAAATTTTTGGATTATTTGCTCCAGCTCTTTGAAGAATACTGGTGGAATTTGGATCGGAATGGCATTAAAAGTATAGATTGCTCTAGGCAGTATAGACATTTTAAAAATGTTTATTCTTCCGATCCAAGAGCCTGGAATGGTCTTCCATCTTTTTGTGTCTTCTTCAATTTCTTTCATGAGTGTTCTGTAGTTTCTCAAGTACAGATCCTTTACCTCTTTGGTTAGGTTTATTCCCAGGTATCTTATGGTTCTTGGTGCTATAGTAAATGGAATAGATTCTCTAGTTTCCCTTTCTGTATTTTCATTGTTACTCTATAAGAAAGCCACTGATTTCTGCATTGACTTTGTATCCTGCCACATTGCTGAATTGCTGTATGAGTTCTAGTAGTTTAGGGTGGAGTCTTTTGGGTTTTCCATATAAAGAATCATGTCATCTGCGAAGAGAGAGTTTGACTTCTTCATTGCCAATTTGGATACCTTTTATTTCTCTTTGTTGTCTGATTGCTGTTGCTAGGACTTCTAATACTATGTTGAACGAGAGTGGTGAGAGTGGGCTTCCTTGTCGTGTTCCTGATCTCAATGGGAAGGCTGCGAGCTTTTTCCCATTGAGGATGATATTTGCTGTGGGTCTTTCATAGATAGATTTGATAAAGTTCAGGAAAGTTCCCTCCATCCCTATACTTTGAAGCGTTTTAATCAGGAACGGTTGCTGGATTTTGTCAAATGCTTTTTCTGCATCAACTGAGAGGACCATGTGGTTCTTCTCTCTTCTCTAATTAATTTGTTGTATCACATTGATTGATTTGCCAATGTTGAACCATCCTTGTAGCCCAGGGATGAATCCCACCTGATCATGGTGGATAATCTTTTTAGTGTGCTGTTGGATCCTCTTGGCTAGGATCTTGTTCAAAATCTTAGCATCCATATTCTTCAGTGATATTGGTCTGAAATTCTCCTTTTTGGTAGGGTTTTTGCCTGTTTGGGGGATCAGGGTAATGCTGGCTTTATAGAAAGATTCTGGAAGTTTTCCTTCTGCTTCAATATTTTGAAATAGCTTCAGGAGAATAGGTGTTATTTCTTCTTTGAAAGTTTAGTAGAATTCCCCAGGGAATCCATCAGGTCCTGGGCTCTTGTTTTTTGGGAGGTTTTTGATCACTGCTTCAATCTCGTTATTAGATATCAGTTTATTCAGGTTGTCGATTTCATCCTGGTTCAATTTGGGTAGTTTATAGTTTTTTAGGAATGCATCCATTTTATCTAGGTTGCTAAGCCTATTGGCATATAACTGTTGATAATAACTTCTGATGATTGTTTCTACATCCTTGGTGTTCACTGTGATCTCTCCCTTTTCATTCATAATTTTATGAATTTGGGCTTTCTCTCTTTTCTTTTGGATATGTGTTGCCAATGGTTTATGGATCTTATTGATTCTTTCAAAAAACCAGCTTATAGTTTCATTGATATGTTTTACTGTATATCTGGTTTCTACCTCATTGATCTCTGCTCTAATCTTGATTATTTCCCTTCTTATGTGTGGAGTTGGTTTGATTTGTTGTTGATTCTCCAGTTCCTTAAGGTTTAGAGACAGCTGGTGTATTCTGGATTTTTCAATTTTTTTTGAAAGAGGCTTGGATGGCTATGTATTTCACCCTTAGGACCACCTTTGCTGTATCCCATAGGTTTTGGAGCAAAGTGTCTTCATTCTCATTGGTTTCCATGAATTGTTTCAGTTCCTCTTTGATCTCCTGGTTGATCCAGGCATTCTTAAGCAAGGTGGTCTTTAGCTTCCAGGTGTTTAAGTTCCTTCGGAACTTTTCCTTGTGATTGAGCTCCAGTTTCAAAGCATTGTGTTCTGAGAATATGCAGGGAATAATCTCAGTCTTTTGTATTGGTTCAGTCCTGATTTGTGACCCAGTATGTGGTCTATTCTGGAGAAGGTTCCATGTGCACTTGAGAAGAATGAGTATTCTGTTGTTTTAGGGTGGAATGTTCTGTATATATCTATGAGGTCCATCTGGTCTAATGTGTCATTCAATGCTCTTGTTTCTTTATTGATTTTCTGCTTCGATGATCTTTCTATTTCTGAGAGAGGCGTGTTAAGATCTCCTATGATTAGTGTATTCATGTAAATATGACTCTTTATCTTGATTAACAGTTTTCTTAAGTAATTGGCTGCTCCCATATTGAGAACATATATATTTACAATTGTTAGATTATCTTGGTGGATAGTCCCTTTAAGGATTATGTAGTGTCCTTCTGTATCTCTGACTACAGTCTTTAGTTTAAAGTCTAATTTATCTGATATGAGAATCGCTACCCCAGCCTTCTTTTGAGGCCCATTGGCATGAAAGATGCTTCTCAATCCCTTCACTTTCAGTCTGGGTGTATCCTTAGGTTCAAAATAGGTCTCTTGTAGACAACATCTGGATGGGTCCTGTCATTTTAGCCAATATGCAACCCTGTGCCATTTTATGGGCGCATTTAGGCCATTCACATTGATAGTGATTATTGATAGATACGCTTTTATTGACATCGAGTTACCTTTGAAGTCTTTCTTTCTGTAGACTGTCTCTATATTTCTGTTCAATGCTATTCTTCGGATTTTTCCTCTTTTATAGAACCCCCCCTTAATATTTCCTGCAGTGTCGGCTTGGTGGTTGCATAGTCTTTTATGCCTTGCCGGTCTTGGAAACTCTATCTCTCAATCCATTTTGAATATCAGTCTTTCTGGATAAAGTATTCTTGGCTGCATGTTCTTCTCATTTAGTGCCCTGAATATATCTTGCCAGCCTTTTCTGGCTTTCCAGTTCTCTATGGACGTTATGCTGATGGGCTTTCCTCTGTAAGTAAGGAGCCTTTTTGCCCTGGAGGCTTTTCAAAATTATAATTCCTCAATTTGACCCTCAGGTGTCCTGATGTTTTTTTGGAATGTATAATCTTGGGTGGAGACCGTTCAGCCTCTAGTACATGAACGCTGGTTCCATTCGCGAGATTGGGAAAATTTTCATGAAGGACTTGTTCCACTATATCTTCTAGAATTCTTTCTTTCTCCTCCCCTTCAGGGATTTCAATAATTCTAACGTTGGAATGCTTCATGGTATCATTTAGTTCCCTGATTCTGTTTTCGTGGTTTCTAAGCTGTTTGTTCCAGGCTTCCTCCTGATCCTTTCTCTCTACCTGTTTGTCCTCCAGATCACTAATTCTATCTTCTGTCTCAGTTACCCTAGCTTTGAGAGAGTTTAGATTAGATTGGAACTCATTGAGAGCATTGTGAACCTCCTCCCTGGTAGCTTTAAGTTCTGCCCTATCATTGTGAACATCCTGTCTGGTCACTTTCATCTCGGCCCTAATCAATTCCATTTGGTCATCCATGGCTTTCTCCAACCTAGCTATTGCCTGGATAATTGTTAGCCTGAATTCTCTTTCCGACATATTGTCTATGTTGGTAGCCGATAGCTCTGTTACAGAAGGTCCATCCTCTGTATTTTTCTTCTGTTGGGCATTCCTCCCCCTAGTCATTTTGGTGGGAGATGACTGAACAGATGTAGCTGGATGTATCAACTGTGGTGCAGTCAAGGTGCACCCTGGAACACTTCTGAGCAATCAGGATTCCGCACCCAAACGAGAGACAAAAGAAAAGAAAAAGAAAAAGGAAACAGAGAGAGAGAGAGAGAGACAGGAAAGAAAGGGAAGATGAAAGAGAAGGATCATCCCAGATGGGCCCCAAGGTAAGATTTATGTAGTAGACAAACAAAAAAAGAGAAGAAGACTGATACAAGTATATGACAAGAGAAAAAAAAAAAAATATATATATATATATATATGTATGTATATGCAAATAAAGGAAGAACCTCATCAAAAAGAACCCCAAGTGTAAGATTTATATGCTATCAGGACAATCACAAAAACACAGAAACACTGGTCAAAGAAGAAGATGGGAGAATTCTTATAAATTATCAGTGTGTGTGAGGAAGGTTGTTTTGATTCTTCCTGGATGTATCTTAATATCTTTGTTAAAGGAGTCAACTTTCCTAAGATAAAGGGATTAAAAATTGGTTTACCTATAGGGGTAGTATTGATTGGGGAAATGGGATTACTTTGAAGTTTAACTCCATATGAATATTAGAGGATAAAAATAAAAAGGAATAAACTATACTAAACTAAACTAAAATTTAAAAAAAAGGAATTCAAAAAATAAAAATGCAAAAGAAAAACATAGGTGTATGTATCAAAAAGTTCAGGTTAGAAGGTTATTATGGAATTTGATGTACTGTACAGCTCGCTGTGATGGTAAATAGGTTAAAAGAATTACCTATGTGAAAAAAAAAAAAAAAGAATAGTGGGAACGAGTGAACAGTAAAAGTTTTCCTATGAAGTAGTGGTTGTTCTCTTGTAGTCCTTTTTTTTTTCCTCTTTTTTTTCTTTCTTTATTTGTTTTCTGGGGGAGGGGCCTGCCACGTGGGTTTTCAATCTGTGACGTTTCCTGAGTTAAGTCCTCCCGCCCCCCTCAAGGTGGTGGGCTCTGAGGAAACTGGTTTTTTTCAGGCATTTGTTCTCTGGCGGTTTTTTTGTTTGTTCACTTTTTTTCTCTCACCTTGACCGCCTTTGATAGTTTTGTAGTTTTTGAGGAAAACAAACCACACCCTGATCTCCCTTTCGAGAGAGGCCTCAGTCTGGGTGCAGAGCCGAAATAAGTTCCCCCCTTGGAGCAGGTTCCAAGTTGCAGACCCTGGGGATGCAGGATCTTTTGCTTGTACCCAAAGCCAAGGCAGTGGCGGCTGTCTGGGAGCTCCCGACTGCCAGAGAGGTTTCAAGCAGCAATCGCACACTGAGATTTTGCCGCTGGCCCCGGGCTGGGAGTGCCCAGCTTGCGCGCGTCTTTCAGGGGTGGCTACGGGTCATGTGCGCCATCTCAGGCACTGAGAATGGGGTGCAGTTCCAAGAGCACCAGGCTGGGCTTTTGTGCACCTCTGTCAGGGGCAAGTTTGGGGCGCGCGGCTTAGGCTTTGGAAACAATGGCGCAGGTCAAAGAGCGCCAGCTGGGCCTTTGTAACTCTCTCAGGGGAGCATGAGGGACCTGCGGGCGTATCTCAGGCTTTGTAGTAGGGCTCCCGCGTTCTGCCGACCTGCGTCGCTCCCATCCCCTCACAGGCGCCAGAACCCACGCATTCTCGGGTGTGCTGGCGGCTTAGGGACCAAGACCTGGTTTCTCCACTGCACTCTCTCTGCCTCAGCACTGGGAGGCTGTCCTGGGACCGGGGACTTAAGCTCCTGTCCCTAGCCACCCCGATTCCGACAATTTCCCCCTGAGATCCTTTGCTTTTTTGGAGTGCTTTCAACCAGTCTCCAAGTTAATGCTGGTCCCCAGACGCAGGGCACTCTTGCTCCTATCGGGTATTACTTTCCAACCAGTCGTCTCTGGTGGCTCCCTCCCCCTTTTGTTTATCTTCTGATATCAGTCCGCCATTCCCATTCTGCTTTCCCTGCCCACTGGCGTCTTCTGCCCCTGTAGAGATCCAGACGTGTATGATTCTGATCTCAGGCTGATTTCATGGGTGAGTGGAGTTTTTTGGTAGGTAATCAGCTCACTTTGGGGTACCAGCTGAAAAGGCGCCTCCTCCTATTCCCCTGCCATCTTGTCCCCCCTTCTCTGATCACAGATTTTTAGTATACTTTGAAATCAGGCAACGTGATGCCCGCAGGTTTTATTTATTTGTTTAATTTCAGTGTTCCAGAACTCATTGTTTATGCACCACACCTACTGCTCCATGCAATACGTGCCCTCCACAATACCCACCACCAGGCTCACCCAACCTCCCCCCCTCCCCTCGTAAACCCTCAGATTGTTTCTCAGAGCCCATAGTATCTAATGGTTCGTCTTCACCTCCAATTTCTCCCAACTCCCTTCTCCTCTCCAGCTCCCAATGTACTTTTTTTTATTCTTTATGCTCCACCAATAAGCAAAATGAAGTCATAATAAGCAAAATAGAGTCAATAAGCAAAAAGAGTCAATATGATAATTGACTTTCTGCTTGACTTATTTCACTCAGCATAATCTCCTCCAGGCCTGTCCATGTTGATATAAAATTGGGTATTCCATCCTTTCTGATGGAGGCATAATACTCCATAGGATATATGGACCACATCTTCTTTATCCATTTCTCCATTGAAGGAGATCTTGGCTCCTTCCACAGTTTGGCGACTGGGACAATTGATGCTATGAACACTGGGGTAGATATGGTCTTTCTTTTCACTACATCTGCATCTTTGGGGTAAATATCCAGTACTGCCATTGCAGGGTCATAGGGAAGCTCTATTTTTAATTTCTTAAGGAATCTCCACACTGTTTTCCAAAGTGGCTGCACCGACTTGCATTCCCACCAGCAGTGTAAGTGGGTTCCCCTTTATTCACTTCATCTCCAACACACGTTGTTTACTGTCTTGTTAATTTTGGCTTTTCTAACTGCTGTAAGTTGGTGCCTCAATGCAGTTTTGATTTGAATCTCCCTGATGGATAGTGTTGATGAATATTTTTTTCATGTGTGTTGGCCATTTGTATATCTTCATTGGAGAAATGTCTGTCCATGTCTTCTGCCCATTTTTTGACATGCTTATCTGTTTTGTGTGTGTTGAGTTTGAGGAATTCTTTCTAGATCGTGGATACCAGCCCTTTGATTGTACTGTCATTGTAAATATCTTCTCCCATTCTGTGGGTTGCCTCTTTGTTTTGTTGACTGTTTCCTTTACTGTGCAGAAGCTTTTGATCTTGATGAAGTCCCAAAAGTTAATTTTTGCTTCTGTTTCTTTTGGGTTTGTTAATATATCTTGAAAAAAGTTGCTGTGTCTGACTTTGAAGTGTTTTTTTTCTGTGTTCTCCTCTAGTTTCTGATGGGTTCCTGCCTCATGTTGAGGTCTTTTATCCAATTCGAGATTATCTTTGTGTCTAGTGTAAGAGAAAGGAGGAATTCTCTCATTCTTCTGTATTTAGCTGTCCTATTTTTCCAGCACTATTCATTGAAGTGACGGTCTTTTTTCCACTGTATATCTTTTCCTGCTTTGTCAAAGACTATTTCACAATAGAGTTGAAGGTCCATATCTGGGATCTCTATTCTGTTCCACATGTCTATGTGTCTGTTTTTATGCCAGTACCATGTTATCTTGGTGATCACAACTTTGTAGTAAAGCTTTAAATCAGGCAATGTGATGCTGCCAGTTTTGTTTTTATTTTTCAACATTTCCTTTGCAATTCAGGGTCTCTTCTGATTCCATACATGTTTTAGGATTATTTGCTCCAGCTCTTTGAAAAATGCCAATGTAATTTTTATCAGAATGGCACTGAAAGTACATATTTCTCTAGGCCAAATGGACATTTTAACAACGTTCATTCTTTTGATCCAAGAGCATGGAACAGTCTTCCATCTTTTTGTTTCTTCTTCAGTTTCTTTCATGAGTGTTCTGTAGTTCCTCAACTACATATCCTTTACCTCTTTGGTTAGGTTTATTCTCAGGTATCTTATGGTTGTACTATAGTAAATGGAATCAATTCTCTAATTTCCCTTTCCATGTTTTCATTGTTAATGTATAAGAAAGCAATGGATTTCTGTACATTGACTTTGTATCCTGCCACATTACTGAATTGTTGTGTGAGTTCTAGTAGTTTGGGGGTGGAGTCTTTTGGGTAATCCATATAAAGTATGCTGTCATCTGCGAAGAAAGAGAGTTTGACTTCCTCATTTCCAATACATTTCATTTCTCTTTGTTGTCTGATTGCTGTTGCTAGGACTTCTTATACTTTGTTGGACAAGAGTGGTGAGAGTGGGAATCCTTGTCATGTTCCTGATCTCAAAGGAAAGGTTGTCAGCTTTTCCCATTGAGGATGATATTTTCTGTGGATATATCCACAGAGAATCATCATTGAGGATGATAATCTCTCTTCATGGAGAGATTTTATGAAGTTGAGCAATGTTCCCTCTATCCCTATACTTTGAAGTGTTTTAATCATGAATGGATGTTGTATCTTGTCAAATACATTTTCTGAATCAATTTAGATGACCATGTGTTTTTTTTCTCTTCTCTATTGATTTGTTGTATCACATTGATCAATTTGCTAATGTTGAACCTCTCTAGCACCCATGGATAAATCCCACCTGGTCATGGTGGATAACATTTTATTTTTTTGCATTCTCTTCAGCTAATTTTATTTATTTATTTATATTTTTTTCACTTGCATATTTTATTTTATTTATTTTTAAAATTTATTTCTTATTTTCAGCATAACAGTATTCATTATTTTTGCACCACACCCAGTGCTCCATGCATTCTGTGCCCTCTATAATACCCACAACCTAATACCCCGACCTCCCACCCCCTGCCCCTTCAAAACCCTCAGATTGTTTTCCAGAGTCCATAGTCTCTCAAGGTTCACCTCCCCTTCCAACTCCCAACTCCCTTCTCCTCTCTATCTCCCCATGTCCTCCATGCTATTTGTTATGCTCCACAAATAAGTGAAACCATATGATAATTGACTCTCTCTGCTTGACTGATTTCACTCAGCATAATCTCTTCCAGTCCCGTCCATGTTGCTACAAAAGTTGGGTATTCGTCCTTTCTGATGGAGACATAATACTCCATAGTGTGTATGGACCACATCTTCCTTATCCATTCATCCATTGAAGGCCATCTTGGTTCTTTCCAGTTTGGCGATAGTGGCCATTGCTGCTATAGACATTGGGGTACAGATGGCCCTTCTTTTCACTACATCTATATCTTTGGGGTAAACACCCAAGAGTGCAATCGCAGGGTCATAGGGAAGTTCTATTTTGAATTTCTTGAGGAATCTCCACACTGTTCTACAAAGAGGCTGGACCAACTTGCATTACCACCAACAGTAACTGTTTAATATACTGTTGGATCCTATTAGCTAGGATGTTGTTGAGAATATTAGCATCCATATTCATCAGGGATATTCATCTGAAATTTGCCTTTTTGGTCTGGTCTTTGCCTGTTTTGGGGATCAGAGTAATGTTGGCTTCGTCCTGCTTTGAATTTTTAAACAATTTCTGGAGAATATGTATTATTTCTCTTTTGAAAGTTTGGTAGAATTCCCTAGGGAATCCTTGAGGGCCTGGGCTCTCATTTTTTGGGAGGTTTTAGATCACTTCTTCAATCTCGTGGCTAGATATTGATCTATTCAGGTTGTCAGTTTCTTCCTGGGTCAATTTTGGGAGTTTATGATTTTCCAGGAATTCATCCATTTCATCTAGTTTGCTTAACCTATTGGTATGTAAGTGTTCATAATAATTTCTGATGATTGTTTCTATTACCTTGGTGTTTGTTGTGATCTCTCTTTTCATTCATAATTTTATTAATTTGGGCCTTCTCTCTTTTCTTTTGGATTAGTGTGGCCAATGGTTTATCGATCTTATTGATTCTTTCAAAAAATCAGCATCTAGTTTCATTGATGTGTTCTACTGTACCTCTAGTTTCTATCTCATATCTCTGCTTTAGTTTTGATGATTTTCCTTCTTGTGTGTGGAGTTGGTTTAATTTGTTGTTGATTCTCCAGTTCTTTAAGGTGGAAAGGCAGCTGGTGTATTCTGGATTTTTTTTTTTATTTTTTGAGGGAGGCTTGGATGCCTATGTATTTCCTCCTTAGGACTGCCTTTGCTGTATCCCATAGGTTTTGGACTGAAGTGTTTTCATTCTCATTGGTTTCAATGAATTATTTAAGTTCTTCTTTGATTTCCTGGTTGACCCAAGCATTCTTAAGCAAGGTGGTCTTTAGCTTCATGGTGCTTGAATTCCTTCCAAAACTTTCCTTGTTGTTGAGCTCCAGTTTCAAAGCACTGTGATTTGGGAATATTCATGGAATAATCTCAATATCAATCTTTTGGCATCAATTGAGTCCTGATTTCTGACCCAGTATGTGGTCTATTCTGGAGAAGGTTCCACGTGCACTTGAGAAGAACTAGTATTCTGTTGTTTTAGGGTGGAATGTTCTGTAAATATCTATGAGGTCCATCTGTTCCCATGTGTCATTCAATGCTCTTGTTTCTTTATTGATTTTATGCTTTGATGATCTGTCTGTTACTGAGAGTGGTGTGCTAAAATCTCCTACTGTTAATACATTCATATCAATATGACTCTTTATCTTGATTAACAGTTTTATGAAATTGGCTGCTCCCATATTGGGAGCATAAGTATTTACAATTGTTAGATCTTCTTGGTGGATCGTTCCTTTAAGAATTACGTTGTGTCCTTCTATATCTCTGACTATAGTCTTTAGTTTAATATTTATTTTATCTGATATAAGAATCGCTATCCAAGCCTTCTTTTGAGGCCTATTGGCATAAAAGATGCTTCTCAATCCCTTCACTTTCAGTGTGGATGCAACCTGTGGTTCAAAATGGGTCTCTTGTAGACAACATACACACGGGTCCTGTTGTTTAATCCAATCTGCAACCCTGTGCCATTTAATGGGCATGTTTAGGATATTTATATTGAGAGTGATTATTGAGAGATATATTTTTATTGATATCATGTTACTGTGAAATCTTTGTTTCTATAGATTTTCTCCATACATTTCTGTTTAATGATATTATTAGGTATTTTCCTCTTTTGTAGAACCCCCCTTAATACTTCTTGTAGTGCTGGCTTGGTGGTCACATACTCTTTTATTCCTTGCCAGTCTTGGAAACTCCTTCTCTCCATCCATTTTGAATATCAGTCTTGCTGGATAAAGTATTCTTGGCTCCATGTTATTTTTATTTAGTTCTCTGAATACATCTTGCCAGCCCTTTCTGGCTTGCCAGGTTTCTGTGGACAGGTCTCACGTTATTCTGATGGGGTTTCCTCTGTACACAAGGGATCTCTATCCCCTAACTGCTTTCAAGAGCTCTTGTCTAAAATTATGATTCTTCATTTTCACAGTCAGATGTCTTGAAGTCTTTCTAGATTCTATGATCTTTGGGGCAGCCCTTTCTGCCTCTAATACACTAATGCTGGTTCCAATCTCCAAATTGGGAAAATTTTCATGGAGAGTTTGTTCAATTATATGCTCAAGTCTTCTTTCTTTCTCCTCCCCCTCAGGGATTCTGATAATTCTGACATTGGAAGGTTTCATGGTGTCATTTATCTCCCTAATTGTGTTTTCATGGCTTCTAAGTTGTTTGTTCCAGGCTTCCACTTGATCCTTTTTCTCTATCAGTTTGTCCTCCAGATCACTAATTCTATCTTCTGCCTCAGTTACCCTAGCTTTTAGAGAATTTAGATTAGATTAGAACTCATTAAGAGCATTGTCAACATCATCCTGGTTGCTCTCACTTCTGCCCTAATAAATTCCATTTTTTTCACTAAAGGCTTTCTCCAAGCTAGCTATTGCCTGGATAATTGTTAGCCTGAATTTACTTTCTGATATACCGTTTATATCCATACCCAATAGCTCTGATGGAGAGGGCACATTCTCTGAATTATTCCTCTGTTGGGCATTCCTTCTCTTAGACCTCTTGGTGAAAGATGGCTGAAGGGATGTGTAGCTGAATGTATCAACACTGGTGCGGGCAAGTTTCACTTTGGAATGCTTCTGAGCAATCAGGAGTCCCGACCAAAAAGAAAGAAAAAATAAAGAGAGAAAGAGAGAGAGAGAGAAAAGAGAAGAATCAGCCTGAATGGGCCCCCATGCCACTTCCTGACAGCACAAGGGAGAAGAATGAGGCACAACCAAGTCATCTGCAAGAGAAAGGGAGCAGGGAACAACAGCAGAAAATGCTGTTGCCCTGAACAACTCTTCTGTCCCACTTATATTAGATATTGACAGTAAGGAACAGGAGAGCTGAAGAAGGCCCATCATTAGTCATATGCCTTGTAGATAAATAAGAAGGAAGGCAAAATATGTTTGGCCATGCATTGTAAAGTTTATAGTTGAGCAAGCACATTCAAGGGACTTATATAATTAGCCACAAGTGCTCTCAGAGGAGAAAGGGGAGATGACAGAAAAATGAAGCAGTCAGCAATCTGCCCTGAGCTAGCCGGGCATCCCCAGATACTCAGCTGCAGGGCTGTATATCGTCCTCTCCCCCAGAGGCCTGTTGTCAGTGTGTGTGTGTGTGTGTGTGTGTGTGTGTGTGTGTGTGTTTAAGGCTATATCTAAATGTGCTTGGTAACTAGTAAAATTTCCCATGGGTTATATTTTAAGTAATACATTGTTCTGAGGGACAGTTACACCTGCAAGGTAAGATTTATTAAAATATATGATCAAAAACAGACAAACAAAAAGATCAACAAAAGTAAATGACAAGAAGAAGAAGAAGAAGAAGAAGAAGAAGGAGGAGGAGGAGGAGGAGGAGGAGGAGGAGGAGGAGGAGGAGGAGGAGGAGGAGGAGGAGGAGGAGAGGAGGAATAACCTAGCCAAAAGGAACCCCAAGTATAGGATTTATATACTACCGGAACAAAAACAAATACACAGAAACACTGACAAATGATAAAGATGGGAGGGTCGTTATAAATTCTGAGTGTGGGAGAGGAAGTTTATTTTGATTCTTCCAGGATGTTTCTTGATATATTTATTAAAGGACTCAACTTCCCTGAGATAAAGAGGGATTAAAACTGGTTTATATATAGGGGCAGTATTGACTGGGGAAAGAGGTTTACCTTAAAGTTTATCGCTTTGGGAGGTTTTTGACCAGAGCTTCTAATCTCGTTACTAGATATTGGTCTATTCAGGTTGTCAATTTCTTCCTGATTCTGTTTTGGAAGTTTATAGGTTTCCAAGAATGCATTCATTTCTTCTAGGTTGCTTAATTATTGTTATATAACTGCTGATAATACTTTCTGATGATTGTTTCTATTTCCTTGGTGTTAGTCATGATCGCTCCCTTTTCATTAATAATTTTATCAATTTGGGTCCTCTCTCTTTTCTTTCTTATTAGTTTACCCAGTGGTTTATTGATCTTATTGATTCTTTCAAAAGCCCAGCTTCTAGTTTCATTGATGTGTTCTACTGTATCTCTGGTTTCTATCTCATTGATCTCTGCTCTAGTCTTGGTTTTTTCCTTTCTTGTGTGTGGAGTTGGCTTAATTTGTTGTTGATTCTCCATTTCAATACAGCTGTTGTATTCTGGACTTTTCAGTTTCTTTGAAGGAGGCTTGGATGGCTATGTATTTCTCCCTTAGGACTTCCTTTGTTGTATCCTATAGGTTTTGGACCAAAGCATCTTCATTCTCATTGGTTTCCATGAACTGTTTACGTTCTTTAATTTCCTGGTTCACCAAAACATTCATAAACAAGGTGGTCTTCAGCTTCCAGGTGTTCGAATTCCTTCCAAACTTTTTCTTGTCATTGAGTTCCAGTTTCAAAGCATTGTGCTTTGAGAATATGCAGGGAAAAATCTCGATCTTTTGGTATAATTTGATCCCTGATTTGTGATCCAGTTTGTGGTCTATTCTCAGGAAAGTTCTGTGTGCACTTGAGAAGAATGAGTGTTCTGTTGTTTTAGTGTTGAATATTCTGTATATATTTATGAGGTCCATCTGGTCCAATGGGTCATTCAAGGGTCTTGTTTCTCTATTGATTTTCTGCTGAGATGATCTGTCTTGCTGAGAGTGATGTGTTAAAATCCCCTAAAATCAATGTGTTTATATCAATATTGCTCTTTAGTTTGATTAACAGTTGGCTTATGTAGTTGGCTATTCCCATATTGGGAGCATAAATATTTACTTTTATTAGGTCTTCATGGTGGAAAGACCCTTTAAGAATTATGTAGTGTCCTTCTGTATCTCTGTCTACAGTCTTCATCTTTAAATATAATTTATCTGATATGAGAATCACTACCCCAACTTTCTTTTGAGGTCCGTTGGCATGAAAGATGCTTCTCCATCCCTTCACTTTCAGTCTGGATGTACCTTTAGCTTCAACATGGTCTTTTGTAGACAATGTATGGGCGGGTACTTTCTTTTTATGCAGTCTGCAATGTTGTGCCATTTAATGGGAGCATTTAGGCCTTTTACATTGAGGGTCATTATTGAAAGGTAAGTTTTTATTGACATCATTTTGCCTGTGAAGTCCTTGTTTCTACAGATTGTGTCTCTGTACGTTTCTGTTCTATGTCACTTTGGGGTTTTTCCTTCATTTATAGAACCCCCCCCCCTTAATATTTCTTATAGTGCTGGCTTGGTGGTCATATACTCTTTTAAACTTTGGCAATCAGAGAAGCTCTTTATCTCTCCATCCATTTTGAATGTCAGCCTTGCTGGATAAAGTGTTTTTGATGATATGTTCTTTTCACTTAGTGCCCTGAATATATCTTGTCAGTCCTTTATGACTTGCCAGGGTTCAGTGGACAGGTTTGATGTTATTCTGATAGGCCTTCCTCTGTACATACAGAATCTCTTCTCCCTAGTTGCCCTTAGGATCTCTTATCTAAAATTATGTTTCATGAATTCCACAATTGTTTGGAGGTCTTTCTAGATTTGTTCATCGTGGGGTTTCTTTTCTGCCTCTAGGTCATAAATGCTTGTTCCATTCCCCAGACCAGGCGAATTTTCATCCATAATTTGTTTTACTATATTCTATTCTTCTCTCTTTCTCCACTCCTCAGGGATCCCAATAATTCTGACTTTGGAACATTTCATGGTATCATTTATTTCCCTAATACTGTTTTCATGATTTCTAATCTGTTTGTTCCAACCCTTCTCCTACTCATTCTTCTCTATCAGTTTGTTTCCTAGATCACTAACTCTATCTTCTGCCTCAGTTATGTTAGCTGTTAGAGTATTTAGATTAGATTGGATATCACTGATAGCATTTTTTAGTACTTCCAGATCAGCTCTCACTTCCATCCTTAGAGTTCATATGTTGTCACTAACGGTCTTCTCCAATCTAACCATTGCCTGTATAATTGATATTGTGAATCCTTTTCCAACATATTGTTTATGTCCATATTCTATAGTTCTGTCGCAGAGGGCACAGTCTCTGAATTTTTTCCTCTGTTGGGTGTTCCTCCTTTTACTCATTTTGATGAGAGGTCATTGAGAGGATGTATAGCTGAATATATGGACCACCGCATAGGCAAGTTGCACCCTGGAATGTTTCAGAGCAATTGGAAGTTACCACAAAAAAAGAAAGAACAAAGGAAAAAAAATAGAGAGAAAAATAAAGAAAAGAGAGAAACCCAACCAAAATGAGCCCCAAATGTAAGGTTTATAAGGTACATAAACAAAAACAAACAAACAAAATGATATAAAGAAGTCAAAGACAAGAAAAAATAAAAAAGAAAAACCCAACCAAATTGAACCCCAAGAATAACATTTATATGGTACAAAAACAAAGCCAAATAACACAGAAACACTTAAAGAACAATATGTTGGGGAGATGGTTATAGACCCTCTATTTGGGTGAGGATGGTTATTCTGGTTTGTCATGGAAGAATATTGTTATCTTTGTTAAATGACTCAACTTTACAGAGATATAAGGAAATTAAAACTGGTTTATCTATAGGGATAGTATTGAATAGGGAAAAGAGGATTATCTTGAAGCTTATATCTATATGTATTTTTAAAAAGAAAAGAAAAATAAACACAGTTATATGTATGAAAAAGTTCAAATTAAAAGTTATTATGGAAGAGATTATGCTGAGTGAAAAAAGTCAAGCAGAGAGAGTCAATTATCATATGGTTTCACTTATTTGTGGAGCATAACAAATAGCATGGAGGACATGGGGAGATGGAGAGGAGAAGGGAGTTGAGGGAAATTGGAAGGGGAGGTGAACCATGAGAGACTGTGGACTCTGAAAAACAACCTGAGGGTTTTGAAGGGGCAGGGGTTGGGAGGTCATGGTACAAGGTTGTGGGTATTATAGAGGGCAAAGATTTCATGGAGCTTTGGGTGTGGTGCAAAAACAATGAATACTGTTACACTGAAAATTTTTTTTAAAGTTATTATGGAATATGTTGTATTAAACCCTTAGTTGTAATGGTAAGTAGGTAAAAAAAATAAGAATGGTGAGAAAAAATTAAAAAAATAAAAGAAAAATGTTGCATCTATGAATTACACAGGTTTGGGAGCAATACTGGGAGCTTAATATATTGTTTTCCCCTAATGTTGGGGTTTTACAGTTTTATGGGAACTCTGTGGTAGTTGTCCTCTTGTTCTTTTGGCTTGTCTTCTGGGGGAAGGGGCCTGCAGCATTGTATTTAGGTGAGTCCTGCTTGGGATGAGTCACCCTGCTCCCATCAAGGAGCTTGGCTCCGTGGAAACAGGTTTTTCAGGCTTTTCCTATCTGGAGGTTTTGGTCTTTGGTGTCTTTTCAGTTTTTCAGAGTGTCATAACAAAGAATTTGTCTGAACTCTGACCTCAGCCAAATAAAGAAGCCTCAGTCTTCTTCCCTTTTGGTGTCCAGAACACAAAGACTCCCCCTCTGTAAACTCTGTTGAACATTGCAGCCTCCCACAGGTGATGTGCACCCCCAGCCACTGTCTCAGGGTTTGCTTGAGGCCCCCACTTGTCTCTGAACCCCATTCCACTAAAACCATGAACTGTATTTGTCTGGGGGAGTCCAAACCTGGGTGACCACCATTGCCTGAACTGCTGTCTGGGTTCCATGTCCACACCTGGTATGCTCACACCTAGCAGAGGCACAGGCCATGGAAGGATGTATGCCAAGGGATCCTGATAAGAGTTTGCAACATGTTCTTTCAAGCATGAGTGGGAGTACGCTCAGACCTCATGGTCGCGTGGGCCATGGAAGGCTGTGGTCTGAAGGATCCCAACTTGTGTTCACATCAGGATCTCTCAGGCATGTGCAGGAGTGTGCCCAGCCCAAATAGTGATGCAAGAAGTTGAAAGCTGTGGACTCAAGGACCACAGACTGGACACCACCCCACCAGACTGTCTCTGGCATGGGTGGTTCCCAGCAGTGATCATCCTGGGTCTATGGGCTTGGGCCCATGGCCATGACCACCCAATTCCACCAGTTGCCCCTTAAAAAACTATTGCTCTTTTTGAGTGCTTTTCAAAAAAAAATATTTATTTGAAAGACAGAGACGACAAGTAGATAGAGAGGCAGGCAGAGAGAGAGAGAGAGAGGATGAAGTGGGATCCCTGCTGAGCAGAGATCCTGATGTGGGGTTCAATCCCAGGACCCTGGGATCATGACCTGAGCCAAAGGCCGAGGCTTTAACCCACTGAGCCATTCGGGTGCCCCTTTTTGAGTGCTTCTAACCAGAGTCTAAGTTAATGCTGGTCCCCAATTACAGGGCACTTTTGTATTGGGGTATTACTTTCCAATAGCTCATTTCTGGTGGCTCCCTTCCCCATCTTTTATCCTCCAATATCAGTCTGAGCATTCCCACTCCATATTACCTGTCCACTGAAGTCTTCTGCCCAATAGAGATCCAGAAGTGTATAATCTTACATTTCAGGCTGATTTCATGGGTGTTCAGAGTGTTCTGGTAACTATTTAGCTAAATTTGGGGGAGCTATTGAAACAGGGTCTCCTATTTCTTCACCATCTTGCCCCTCAACCTGGATTAAATCCTTTCATGTGCTGTATGCCACCAAGGCTATTTCCAGACAGTGTAAATATATATATAAAGTTTATATTTAAAATCTCTTTCATTATCATACAGTGTAATATTAATTTCAGATATACAATATAGTGTTTCAGCAGTTCCACATAATCCCTGCTGTTCATCACAAGTGCACTCCCTATTCCCCAAAACTTATTTAGCCCATGCCTCTACCTGCTTCTTCTCTGGTAATCCTGTTTGTTCTCTATAGTTAATAGTCTGTTTCTTGGTTTGCCTCTCTCTCTTTTTGTACCTTTTCTCATTTGTTTTGTTTATTAAATTCTACATATTAGTGAACCCAGATGGTATTTGTATTTCTCTGACTGATTTATTTCATTTAGGATAATACAGTCTAGCTCTATCCATGTTGATACAAATGTCAAAATTCTGTTCTTTTTAAAAAAAAATTATTTTCAGCAAAACAGTATTCATTGTTTTTGCACCACACCCAGTGCTCCATGCAATCTGTGCCCTATCTAATACCCACCAACTGGTTCCCCAACCTCCCACCCCTGCCGCTTCAAAACCCTCAGGTTGTTTTTCAGAGTCCATAGTCTCTCATGGTTCACTTCCCCTTCCAATTTCCCTCAACTCCCTTCTCTTCTCCATCTCCCCTTGTCCTCCATGCTATTTGTTATGCTCCACAAATAAGTGAAACCATATGATAATTGGCACTCTCTGCTTGACTTATTTCCCTTAACATAATCTCTTCCAGTCCCGTCCATGTTGCTACAAAAGTTGGGTATTCCTCCTTTCTGATGGTGGCATCATACTCCAGAGTGTATATGGACCACATCTTCTTTATTCATTCGTCTGTTGAAGGGCATCTTCGTTCTTTCCACAGTTTGGCGACCGTGGCATTTGCTGCTATAAACATTGGGATACATATGGCCCTTATTTTCACTACATCTGTATCATTGGGGTAAATACCCAGTAGTGCAAAGGCAGGGTCAAAGGGAAGCTCTATTTATAATTTCTTGAGGAATCTCCACACTGTTCTTCAAAGTGGCGGCACCAACTTGCATTCCCATCAGCAGTGGAAGAGGGTTCTCCTTTCTGCACATCCTCTCCAATGCACGTTGTTTCCTGTCTTACTAATTTTGGCCATTCTAACTGGTGTAAAGTGGTATCTCAATGTGGTTTTAATTTGAATCTCCCTGATGGCTCCTGATGATGGACATTTTTTCATTTGTCTGATAGCCACTTGTATGTCTTCATTGTAGAAGTGTCTGTTCATATCTTCTGCCCATTTTTTTTTTTATATGATTGCCTGTTTTGTGTGTGTTGAGTTTGAGGAGTTCTTTATAGATCCTGTATATCAACGTTTTGTCTGTACTGTCACTTGCAAATATCTTATCCCATTCCGTGGGTTGCCTCCTCGATTTTTTGACTTTATCCTTTGCTGTGCAGAAGCTTTTGATCTGGATGAAGTCCCAAAAGTTCATCTTTGCTTTTGTTTCCTTTGCCTTTGGAGACATATCTTGAAAGAAGTTGCTGTGGCTGATATTGAAGAGGTTACTGCTGATGTTCTCCTCTAGCATTTTGATGGATTCCTGTCTCACATTGAGGTATTTTATCCATTTTGAGTTTATCATTGTGTACGGTATAAGAGAATGGTCGAGTTTCATTCTTCTACATATATCTGTCCAGTTTTCCCAATAATCATCAGAAGTTATTATCAACAGTTATGTGACAATAAGCTAAGCAACCTAGATGAAATGGATGCATTCCTGGAAAACTATGAATTCCCAAAATTGAACCAGGAAGAAATTGACAACCTGAATAGAGCAATATCTAGTAACAGGATTGAAGCAGTGATCAAAAACCTCTCAAAAAACAAGATCCAGGACCTGATGGACTCCCTGGGTAATTCTACCAAACTTTCAAAGAAGAAATAACACCTATTCTCCTGAAGCTGTTTCAAAAAATTGAAGCAGAAGGAAAACAACTTCCAGACTCTTTCTATGAATCCAGAATTACCCTGATCTCCAAACCTGGAAAAGACCCTTCCAGAAAGGAGAATTTCAGACCAATATCCCTGATGAATATGGATGCTAATATTCTCAACAAGATCCTAGCCAACAGGATCCAACAGCACATTAAACAGATTATCAACCACGACCAGGTGGGATTCATCCCTGGGTTACAAGGATGGTTCAACATTCACAAATCAATCAATGTGTTACAACAAATTAATTAGAGAAGAGAGAAGAACCACATGGTCCTCTCAATTGATGCAGAAAAAGCATTTGACAAAATCCAGCAACCGTTCCTGATTAAAACGCTTCAAAGTATAGGGATGGAGGAAACATTCCTGAACTTCATCAAATCTGTCTATGAAAGACCCACAGCAAATATCATCCTCAATGGGAAAAAGCTCGCAGCCTTCCCATTGAGATCAGGAACACGACAAGGAAGCCCACTCTCACCACCCTTGTTCAACATAGTATTAGAAGTCCTAGCAACAGCAATCAGACAACAAAGAGAAATAAAAGGTATCCAAATTGGCTATGAAGAAGTCAAACTCTCTCTTCGCAGATGACATAATTCTTTATATGGAAAACCCAAAAGACTCCATCCCCAAACTACTAGAACTCATACAGCAATTCAGCAACGTGGCAGGATACAAAGTCAGTGTACAGAAATCAGTGGCTTTCTTATACAGTAACAATGAAAATACAGAAAGGGAAATTAGAGAATCGTTTCCATTTACTACAGCACCAAGAACCATAAGATACCTGGAAATAACCCTAACCAAAGAGGTAAAGGATCTGTACTCGAGGAACTACAGAACACTCATGAAAGAAATTGAAGGAGACAAAAAAAGATGGGAGACCATTCCATGCTCTTGGATAAGAAGAATAAACATTGTTAAAATGTCTATACTGCCTAGAGCAATCTATACTTTTAATGCTATTCCGATCAAAATTCCAGTGGTATTTTTCAAAGAGCTGGAGCAAATAATCCTAAAATTTGTATGGAATCATAAGAGATCCTGAATCACTAAGGAAATGTTGAAAAACAAAAATACAACTGGGGCATCACATTACCTGATTTCAAGTTTTACTACAAAGCTGTGATCACCAAGACAGCATGGTACTGGCATAAAAACAGACACATAGACCAGAGGAACAGAGTAGAGAGCCCAGATATGGAGCTTCAACTCTATGAGTAAATAATTTTCAACAAAACATGAAAAAATATACAGTGGAAAAATTTTGTTTTTTTTAATGACTATTCCATTGTATATATGTCCCACTGTGTATATTCCATTTGGTTTTCTGAATGCAATCATGGAATGTTTCCATAGTTTGGCTATTGTAGATAATGCTGCCATAAACATGAAGGTGCAAGTTTCCCTGAATTAATATTTCTGTACTCTTTGGATAAATAACCAAAGTGTGATTGCTGAGTCATAAAGTAGTTACATTGTTAACATTCAGAGAAATTTCCATAGTGTCTTCCATAGTGACTGCGACAGTTCTCATTCCCAACATTCCATGAATTTTCTCCTTTCTCTGAATTTTCCCCAATACATGTTATCTTCCTCTGTTGTTGATTTTAGCCATTCTGACAGGTGTGAGATGATATCTCATCATGTTTTGATTTTTATTTTTATGATGCCAAGAGGTGAGTATCTTTTCAAGTGTCTGTTGACCATATGTAAGCTTTTTTGGACAGATGTCTACTCATGTTTCCTGTCAATTTTTAAATTGGATTATTTAGTTTTTAGAGTTCAGTATTATACTCTATATAGAAAACTCAAAAGACTCAACCAATACAAATTGCTAGAACTGGAAAATGAGTTTAGTAAAGTCACAGGATACAAATCAACTTACAGAACTCATTTGCATTTCTATGCACAGATAATGAAGAATAGAGCATGAAATCAAGGAATCAATACCATTTATAATTAAACCAGAAACAGTAACATACTTAGGAATAGAAGTAACCAATGAGGTAAAAGGCCTATACTCTGAAATCTATAAAACACTGATAAAAAAAAAAATTGAAGAGGACATAAAGAAATGGAGAAATACCTCCGACACTCACAGATTGAAAGAAAAAAAAATATTGTTAAAATGCCTATATTACCTGGAGCATCTGGGATACTCAGTCAGTTAAGTGTCTGCGCCTGACTCATGTCATGATCAAAATGTTGGAAATGACCCACACTTTGGACTCCCTGATTGCTTCTTCCTCTCCCTCTTCACCTCCACCCTTCTCCTGCACTCTTCCTCTCTCACAGAAATAAATAAAATCTCTAAAAATACATACATACATATATACATGAATAAATAAATAAATAGATAGATAAACTACTCAAGGCAATCTGCAGATTCCATGAAATCTCTATAAATATAGTATCAGTTTTTTTCACAGCACTGACCAAAAAGTCCCACAGTTTGTGTGCAACCAAAATAGACCCCAAATAGGCAAATAAAACCTGAAAAATAAAAGCAAATCTTGAGGTTCATTATTCTGGACTTCTAGTTTTATTAAAAAGGTATCATTATCAAGATAGTATGATACTGGCACAGAAAGAGACACATGGAACAACAGAACAGAAGAAAGTACTCAGAATTGGACCCACAACTCTATGATCAATTAATATTCAACAATGTGGGAGAGAATATCCAATGGGGGTGGAACACAGTCTCTTAAAAATAAAAACTGTGCTCCCTCTGCTTGTGATCCCTCTCTCGCTGTGTCTCTCTGTCAAATACATGATAAAAACCTTACAAAACAAAACAAAACAAAACAGTTGGTAAAAGTGGACATCAATATGCAGAAGAATGAAACTGGACCATTTTTTTATACCATACAGAAGAATAAATTCAAAATGGATGAAAGAGCTAAATGTGAGATAGGAAAGCACCAAAATCCTAATGGAGAACACAGGCAATAACATCTTCAACATCTTCCATATTCTTTCTAGGTATGTCTCCAGAAGCAAGGAAAACCAAAGCAAAACTAAACTTTTTGTACTTAATCCAAAAACCAACAAACCAACAAACAAATAACAAGTTTTTTACAGGAAAGGAAATAATCCACAAAACTATTAAAAAAAAAAGAAAAACTATGAAATGGATGAATATATTTGCAAATGCTATATCTGACAAGTGACTAGAATTCAAAATATGTAAGTAGTTTGTAGTAATTATTTTCACATTTTCAATAGAGTGCATGTCAATGGAGCTCAGAACTCTGTCATGAGAGAAGTAGAATTCCTGTATTTCACATTTTCACATTTGTATTATGCTAAGATATCATTAAACATGAGAGTTACCCTCTTAACAACATTTAAACTATACAGCACAGTATTGTTAATTACAGGTACAGAGTTTTGGAAGACACATCTAGAGCTTAAACATCTTGCATGACAGACAATTACACCCCTTGAGATGCAACTCTCCACTGGCCCTCCCATAAGCCTCTGGAAACTGTCATTTCACTCTGATTTATTGTTATCTAAACCCAAATTCAGCTTCCCATTGTTGGAAAGGCCAGTATACAAGAGATGAGTTTTGATTGGAAAGGAATGTGAGCTTTATTCAGGAGGCCAGCCACTTGGGCAGAAGGCATACTCTTCTTCAAAATCCAACAGTGATATTTTGCTGCCTGACCCAGGGGATTTTAAAGGGGGTGTAGAGTAGATGATCAAAGAAGGGAGTACAGTGTTTGGCAACACTTCTGGTTCACACCCAGGCTGCATGATGCCAACTACAAAAACTTACCTCAATTCCCCTGAGCCTTCAGCTGTGAAGGGAACCACATATGCTGCCAAAGTACAGGAAAGAACCACAGTGTTAGGGTCTGTAATCAAAGGAGCGAGGCTGATTCAAAGCAAAGGTCAAATAAAGCTTTATTTTGCACCAAGCATCGAGAATCAAACTGACCCGTCAGGGCCATCTCTTGTAAAGGGGCAACCCCTCCCAGCCTCACAGACTAACTTTTATAGATATAGTTTAGCCAGGCTATACACAGGTGGCCAATGAGATTGCAATACACAGAGAAAACTACACAGTCATTTTAGGTCACACACAGGCAGCCAATTTAATTACATTTCACCCTAGTAGATATATATGTGCCCCACTGATTTGATGTCTCTACCTGGCCTGACCTGCCCTTGTATCTGGGCTTTGCAAGTAAGTTCCTCTGGGAGGGGCAGGGTCAATCTGTGTTTACACCATAGGGTCAATCTAAGTTTACTGCATAAACAACAAAATGGCTCCTTCTGATTAAGTAGGCCCTTACATACAGTAGAGGATTAGAGGCAATAAAACTTCAGTCTTACCTGTGGTCAGCAGTACTTTCTGTTCTCACCAGTTGGTGTGAGAAAACAAACTTGTAACTCACCTATCATCATGGAGTACTGGGGAGTATTTTACTCAGTAAGCTCAAAGGAAGATTCAAAATAAAAACCAAAAAAGATCAAATCACTTGCCAATGAATGGCAAACCAGGAAAATAGAGGTAACGTTACAAAGCCATTTTCTTCAATGCCTATAAGGTAACATTTGCAATGTCTACCTCGACATGCCGACAAAGTAGAAAGGAGTTGTCTCCATGGTGAATGATGGGGGTAATCCACAGAAAGTGTACCCAGCAGTACCACAGGAGATGAAACTGGTAAAGGAGTGAATTACATTATAACTGTATGTCATGTATTCAAGTATCTGGAGAAAAGATTAAACATGATGAAAACGGGGGTACCTCTGGGACCAACAAACTTCCCATGTCCATGTGAGTATGCATGCACATGTCTCACTCATCTCTCACACATTCACCACAGTTGAACTGATGTGTAGGCCCACCCACTGCCACACCCTGCGATTGTGACCTCATCCCCACAGGTGGCCCCCAGGTGTGGGGTGCTGGTAGCCTGAAGCAGCCCTCTGTTCTGTCAGATGCTCTAGGTCAGGCCCTCACTGAGGATCTTCCCTTGATCCATTCTCACAGACAGATATCTCTGAGCAAGGGCCTGAGTCTGGCAGGTCAGGTCACCATGAAGGCACTCCTCTTGGTGCTTTCTCTCTGGGCAGGGCTGGTTCCTGCCCAGGGTTCTCAAGGCCATCCCTCGTGGCGCTACATCTCCTCTGAGGTGGTCATTCCCAGGAAGGAGCTGCACCATGGCAAAGGTGTTCAGATACCAGGATGGCTGTCCTACAGTCTGCATTTTGGGGGCAAGAGGCACATTATCCACATGCGGCACAAGAAACTGTTTTGGTCCAGACATCTGCTGGTGATGACTCAGGACGACCAAGGAGCCTTGCAGATGGACTATCCCTTCATTCCTCCAGACTGTTACTACGTCGGCTACCTGGAGGAGATTCCTCTTTCCATGGTCACCGTGGACACATGCTATGGGGGTCTTGAGGGTATCATGAAGTTGGATGACCTTGCCTATGAAATCAAACCCCTCAGCAATTCCCAAAGGTTTGAGCACATTGTTTCTCAGATAGTGGCAGACACAAATGCGACGGGACCTACCTATAAAGTGGGATACAAGCAGGATATGGACACCTTGTTCCCTCAAGAAATTGCCATTCCAGGCTCCAGACTCAGTAACAGGATATTTTCCTCCCATAAATCCATGATCAAAGGATTTGCTCAAAGCTCCAATTCAGTATATCGTTTATATAATAATGTAACAACATGTGCAAAGTTTCTGATAGATATGGTTAGTTTAATGGACTCAATATATAAAGGCCTTGATATAAAATTCCATCTTACTGCAATCCTAATATTTGATGTAAGAGATCCAGTCAACATGAATGATTATAGATTGCCATCTGGTCAATACCACAGATTTCATGAGAATTACTTGTTCAGAATCATAAATCCAAGTTCATCCTTTGTTGTGGTTAAGGAAGGACCACAAGACTATCAAAATGAGCCTGCAGCCTTCGGTTTATGCTCTCCTCGATGCCTACATATGGTTGGTCACCTGGGAAGACATTATTTATTGTTAGCTGTGATAACTTCCCAATACTGTGCAAGATCAATTGGTATTCCTTTTGATAATCCTGAGTGCAGTTGCCAGAGGAGGTCCAGCTGCATCATGTACAGATATCCTGTGTTGACAGATTCCTTTAGTAACTGTTCTTTTGCACACTTACAAAATGTTCTGAGCATTAACAAGCATTGCCTATTCAATGAAGAAGTGATATTCTTTAACACAAGCCTGACACATATACGCTGTGGAAACTCTATAGTAGAAGAGAAGGAACAGTGTGACTGTGGCTCCATCAAGCAGTGCGCCAGCAACCCCTGCTGTGGTAACAACTGCAAACTTGAAACTACATTTCTTTGTGATAAAGGACTATGCTGTACAAACTGCACCTTCTCTGCTGTTGGGACACTCTGTAGACCAATCCGGAATATCTGTGACCTTCCAGAGTATTGCAAGGGGGGATCTTCTGAATGTCCTGATAATTTCTACATGCAAGATGGAACCCCCTGCACTGAAGAAGGCTACTGTTATCGTGGAAACTGCACTGACCGTACCATGCACTGCAAAGAAATATTTGGTGCAAACACTGTGGAAGGACCAGGTGCCTGCTACCGAATTAATAAAAAAGGCCACCAATTTGGACACTGTAAAAGAGAGTTTTCAGCCAGAAACTTTATTCGTTGTGGGGACCAAGATGTCAAGTGTGGAAGGCTGCAGTGTACCAATGTAACTCATCTCCCTCAGTTGCAAGAACATGTGGGCTTCCATCAGTCTAAGATTTCAGGTGTCTGGTGTTGGGGATTGGACACACATCGCTCCACAGGAACCACTGATGTTGGTCATGTGAGACCTGGTACTCCCTGTGGTCATGGAAAGTTCTGTAACAATTCTGC